>NC_037688.1:25790059-25867720 GCF_003255815.1 Theropithecus gelada
TTTTTTAGTAGAAACGGGGTTTCACCGTGTTAGCCAGGATGGTCTCGATCTCCTGACCTCGTGATCCACCCGTCTCGGCCTCCCAAAGTGCTGGGATTACAGGCTTGAGCCACCGCGCCCGGCCTCGTCTCTACTAAAAATACAAAAAATTAGCCGGGTGTGGTGGCCGCGCCTGTAGTTCCAGCTACTTGGGAGGCTGAGGCAGGAGAATGGCATGAACCCAGGAGGTGGAGCTTGCAGTGAGCCAAGATTGCGCCACTGCACTCCAGCCTGGGCGACAGAGCAGGACTCTCTCTCCAAAAAAAAAAAAAAAAAAAAAAAAAAGCAGGCCAGCCACCTGGGAGGTCGAGGCGGTTGGATCACCTGAGGTCAGGAGTTCGAGACCAGCAAGATCAATATGGTGAAACCCCGTTTCTACTAAAAATACAAAAATTAGTCAGGCGTGGTGGTGGGCACCTGTAATCCCAGCTATCTGGGAGGCTGAGGCAGGAGAATCACTTGAACCTGTGAGGCGGAGGTTGCAGTGAGTCAAGATCCCACCATTGCACTCCAGCCTGGGTTGAAAAAAGAAAAAAGCATATGGTGGTTAAGTGCTTAATGGGTATAGGGTGGGTGCCTGGTCTTACATTTCTGCTTGTTCTTTTTTTTTTTTTTTTTGAGACGGAGTCTTGCTGTATCTCCCAGGCTGGAGTGCAGTGGTGTGATGTCGGCTCACTGAAAGCTCCGCCTACCAGGTTCATGCCATTCTCCTGCCTCAGCCTCCCAAGCAGCTGCGACTACAGGTGCTCGCCACCACACTGGGCTAATTTTTTGTATTTTTAGTAGAGATGGGGTTTCACCATGTTAGCCAGGATGGTCTCGATCTCCTGACCTTGTGATCCGCCTGCCTTGGCCTCCCAAAGTGCTGGGATTACAGGCGTGAGCCACCATGCCCGGCTATTTATTTTATATTTTATGAGGCACAGTTTCACTCTGTTGCCCAGGCTGGAGTGCACTGGTGTGATCTCAGTTCACTGCAACCTCCTCCTCTTAGGTTCAAGCAATTCTCATGTCTCAACCTCCTGAGTAGCTGGGATTACAGGCCTGTTCCACCATGCCCAGCTACTTTTTGTATTATTAGTGGAGACGGGGTTTCACCATGTTGGCCACGCTGATCTCAAACTCCTGACCTGAAGTGATCCGCCTCCCTTGGCCTCCGAAAGTGCTAGGATTACAGACATGAACCATCGTGCCCTGCCTCAAAACTTATTTTAAAGTTGCTGTAATGAAGACAGTGTGGGCCGGGCGCGGTGGCTCAAGCCTGTAATCCCAGCACTTTGGGAGGCCGAGACGGGCGGATCACGAGGTCAGGAGATCGAGACCATCCTGGCTAACACGGTGAAACCCCGTCTCTATTAAGAAATACAAAAAACTGGCCGGGCGCGGTGGCTCAAGCCTGTAATCCCAGCACTTTGGGAGGCCGAGGCGGGTGGATCACGAGGTCAGGAGATCGAGACCATCCTGGCTAACACGGTGAAACCCCGTCTCTACTAAAAATACAAAAAAATAGCCGGGCGAGGTGGCGGGCGCCTGTAGTCCCAGCTACTCGGAGGCTGAGGCAGGAGAATGGCGTGAACCTGGGAGGCGGAGCTTGCAGTGAGCCAAGATCGCGCCACTGCACTCCAGCCTGGGTGACACAGCGCGAGACTCCGTCTCAAAAAAAAAAAAAAAAAAAAAAAGAAATACAAAAAACTAGCCGGGCGAGGTGGCGGGCGCCTGTAGTCCCAGCTACTCGGGAGGCTGAGGCCGGAGAATGGCGTGAACCCGGGAGGCGGAGCTTGCAGTGAGCTGAGATCCGGCCACTGCAGTCCAGCCTGGGTGACAGAGCGAGACTCCGTCTCAAAAAAAATAAAAATAAAAATAAAAGACAGTGTGGTATTAATATGATAAACACATAGTCCAAATAAATGGAACAGACCCAGACATATATAGACCCTTGGTTTATAACATAGGTGGCACTGGAGTCATTCTTTCTCCCAATTCAAGGTTCCCATGGAAGAAACTTAGATCTGGCTCTGGCCCAACTGGAGAGGAAAGCGGCCAAAGGAAGAGGCCATTCGAGTGAGTCATGCAGACCCCATGAGTTTCATTTCTTTCCTTTTTTTTTTTTTTTTTTAAGATTTGGTGATTCTGCACCCCCACATTTTAAAATAAGTTTTTTAAAAAAATCAGAGGACCTAATCTGAGAAATCTTTTACAAAGGTACTCTCCAGATAATTCCAAACAAGTTATTCTTTTTTAGGGGGGTCGGCGGGAACGGAGTCTCACTCTTTTGCCCAGGTTGGAGTGTAGTGGTGCAATCTCGGCTCACTGCAACCTCTGTCTTCTGGGTTCAAGTGATTCTCCTGCCTCAGCCTCCAAAGTAGCTGGGACCACAGGCACGTGCCACCACGTCCGACTAATTTTTTGTATTTTCAGTAGAGACGGGGTTTCACTGTGTTAGCCAGAATAGTCTTGATCTCCTGAACTCATGATCTGCCCGCCTCCACCTCCCAAATTCTGGGATTACAGGTGTGAGCCACCGCACCCGGCCAAGTTCTTTATTCTATAAATAGTATCAGCTTCTTTTTTTTTTTTTTTTTTTTTTTTTTGAGACGGAGTCTCGCTGTGTCGCCCAGGCTGGGGTGCAGTGGCCGGATCTCAACTCACTGCAAGCTCCGCCTCCCGGGTTCATGCCATTCTCCTGCCTCAGCCTCCCAAGTAGCTGGGACTACAGGCGCCCGCCACCTCGCCCGGCTAGTTTTTTGTATTTTTTAGTAGAGACGGGGTTTCACCGTGTTAGCCAGTATGGTCTCGATCTCCTGACCTCGTGATCCACCCGTCTCGGCCTCCCAAAGTGCTGGGATTACAGGCTTGAGCCACCGCACCCAGCCAGTATCAGCTTCTAAAGAAAACAAACACATTTAACCTCTTGGAGAGAAACTGGGAAGCACCCCACTGTCACACTCCACGAAGGGACTGAAACTGAACTCACTTCCTTTGTGTTCTTCTGTGGGCTCAAGCTTTTAGCTTAAGAATTTCATAAGATGCCTCTGGCCTTCCTGAGAGAGCCAAAGCTGGAGGTGAGTGGGAAGCACCCACCTTGACCAGCTGTGGCTAGACCACAAGATCCCTCACTGACCAAGAGCCCACCTGCCCCCACTCCCGCTAGGGAGAAGGAAGGACATGTGCACCTGGCTCCATGTGTAAAATGTTTATTCTCAGCACGTGCTTATGAATGAACTAGGACGGGGGGCTTCGTGAGACTTTGCCACAGTCACCTCTTGGGGGACCGGCCGTGTCAGCAAAGCCACTGGATGACAGTTGGGAAGGTGGCAGCAGCCACCAGGCCTGGAAGAAGGTATGGGGAGGCATCTGAGGACCTCCAGGGGACCCGACTGGTTGGCTACTTGGTCACCTCCAGATGCATAGCCTGGTGTCCATTCTGAGGCACGAGGTGGGAGTGGCAGGATGTGCTCAGTTGCCCATATGGAAACTCAGCCTCCATGGGGCTCTGCGCCCTGCTCTCCTCTCTCACCTGGGGGAGGAAGTCCGCAGTCAGAGGCTCCCACAGCAATCTCCTCCCTTGCTCAAACCACTGAACCATCCTGTCCACCAGCCCAGCTTACCTTTTCCACTTGTCTGAAGACCCGCAGCAGGTTTCCACGAAGGACACCTTGAAGCTCTTTCTCACTCCAGCTACGACTCAGCAACTCCTCTATCAGGACTGGGTATGTGGACACGTCCTCCAGCCCCTGAGGGAACCTGTGTGGCCACCCACCAGCCAGCTGTGGGACCTCAGCCCTGATCCTGGGTTAGGGCCTGCTACCCACCAGCCCTAGTCATACAGGGGAAACTGAAGGCCAAGTTCTTCAGGCTAGTGAATGCAACCGTGGAGGCTCCTGGAGGACTGGGCTTCTGTAGCCTCCACCTGCTGAGCAGATGGTCAGCCCACAGCTGGTCTGCAGGGCTGGGAGTGGAGCTTATCTTGGACAGATGAGCCCTGCCTGGGGAGGGGAGTATTTAGCAAGTATGACAACTTGGAGTAGGGCCACTGGGCCACTGAAGGGACAGGGAGAACCTAGGAAACAGGCCCTGAGAGTGGGGAGTGTCAGGTGGGCTACGAGACCAGAGCCTGTGGCTGAGGCCTGGATANAAGACAACACAAGGCAGCTTCCAGCAGCCCCTCATCATTTCCTGTTGAGAAAACCCTGGTGCAGGGGAAATGATGTCAAAACTGCATCTCGGGCCGGGCGTGGTGGCTCATGCCTGTAATCCCAGCACTTTGTGAAGCTGAGGTGGGCAGATTGCTTGAGTCTAGGAATTTGAGACCAGCCTGGCCAACACAGTGAAACCCCATCTCTACTAAAAATACAAAAATTAGCCAGGCATGGTGGCACCTGCCTGTAATCCTAGCTACTCAAGAGGCTGAGGCAGGAGAATCACTTGGATCTGGGGGGCGGAGGTTGCAGTGAGCCGAGATTGCACCACTGCACTCCAGCCTGGGCTACAGAGCGAGACTCCGTCTCAAAACAAACAAACAAAACAACTGCATCTGGGCCAGTGCAGTGGCTCATGTCTGCAATCCTAGCACTTTGGGAAGCCAAGGCAGGTAGATTGCTTGAGTCCAGGAGTTTGAGACCAGCCTAGGCAACATGGTGAAATGCTATCTTTACTAAAAATACAAAATACTAGCCAGGCATGGTGGTGCGCACCTGAGGTCCCAGCTACTCCAGAGGCTTAGGTAGGAGAATCACTTGAGGCCAGGAAGTTGAGGCTGCAGTGAGCTGAGATCCTGCCACTGCACTCCATCCTGGGCAATGGGAGTGAGACCCTGTATCAAAAAAAAAAAGAAAAGAAAAAAAAAAGGCCGGGCATTGTGGCTCACGCCTATATTCCCAGCACTTTGGGAGGCCAAGGTGGGTGGATCACCTGAGGTCAGGAGTTGGAAACCAGCCTGGCCAACATAGTGAAACCCTGTCTCTACTAAAAATACACACACACACAAAAATTAGCTGGGCATGGTGGCGGGTGCCTGTAATCCCAGCTACTTAGGAGACTGAGGCAGGAGAATCGCTTGAACCTGGGAGGCAGAGGTTGCAGTGATCCAAGATCGCGCCACTGCACTCCAGCCTGGGCAACAAGAGCAAAATTCCGTCTCAAAAAAAAAAAAACAAACCCTGCATCTGGGTAGCATCTGAACCCCTCGGCTTGAACCAGGTCCTGCTGAGAAAGGTCAATGACACAAACCGAATCTAAATTATCCTCCCTCTGCATCTGTTTCTGTCTCTTGTTTTTCCACCTGGGCTCCCTGATAAATGTGCATCCCTTTCTGAGAGGGCACATCGAGTAGGGCCTTGGCCTCTGGTGACTGCTTCCCCTTGTTCGTTGCTGTCTGCTCCTTCTCATGCCTGGGGGTTAATGGCCAAGTGTGACCCAGCTGCTTCTAGCTTTGGTTCTCTCAGGAAGGGCAGAGAAAGGTCATGTTTATTTTGGTCTCCCGACCTGCCATGAAGGTCTTTATTTAAGTGACTTGTAACAACATGAAGAATGGCAACTTTGCTAATAGTTTAAGAAAAGTGTAGAAGAATTGCATGTACAGCTGTTTCCTATATTATTATTATTAATTTAGTTTTGTTTTGGGTTTTTTTTTGAGATGGAGTCTGACTCTGTTACCCAGGCTGGAGTTTAGTGGTGTGATCTCAGCTCACTGCAACCTTTGCTTCCTGGGTTCAAGCAATTCTCCTGCCTCAGCCTCCTGAGTAGCTGGGACCACAGGCGTGTGCCACTACAGCCGGCTAATTTTTTGTGTCTTTAGTAGAGATGGGGGGTCACCATGCTAGCCAAGATGGTCTCGATCTTCGACCTTGTGATCTGCCCGCCTTGGCCTCCCAAAGTGCTGTGATTACAGGTGTGAGCCACCGCTCCCAGCCTATTATTTTAAATTGTTTAGGCCGGGTGCAGAGGCTCATGCCTGTAATCCTAGCACTTTGGGAGGGCAAGGTGAGTGGATCACTTGCGTCTGGCAGTTTGAGACCAGCCTGGGCAACATGGTGAAACCTCGTCTCTCCAAAAAATACAAAAATTATCTGGACATGGTGGTGCGCGCCTATAGCCCCAGCTACTCAGGAAACAGAGGTGGGAGGATCACTTGAACCCAGGAGGTTGAGGCTGCAGTGAGGCATGATCGTGCTACTGCACTCCAGCGGTGACAGAGTGAGACCCTATCTCAGGAAAAAAAAAAAAAAGTATTATTTTAATGGGCAGCCCCCAGAACTGGAAGAGGTTCAGAGGACTCCCTATTTCCTACATTAGACACATGAAAGGAGAGGGCATGAAGTTACAATTAATTTTTTAAATGTTATCAAAATAATACATAAGCACAGTTTAAAATGTTTGCTTATGGTTGACTAGGTAAATCAAAGTTACCCTACTCCATCTGGGCATGGTGGCTCACTCCTATAATCCTGGCACTTTGGGAGGCCAAGGTGGGAGGATTGCTTGAGTCTAGGAGTTGGGGACCAGCCTGGGCAACATAGGGAGATCCCTGTCTCTATAAAAAAATTTTAAAAATCTTCCTTCTAAGTGAAGTGATGAAAAAAAGAAAGCTAGCCGGATGCGGTGGCTCACGCCTATAATCCCAACACTTTGGGAGGCCAAGGCGGGTGGATCACAAGGTCAGGAGTTTGAGACCAGCCTGGCTAATATAGTGAAACTCCATCTCTACCGAAAAAAGAAAAATCAGCTGGGTGTGGTGGTGCGTGCTAGTAGTCCTAGCTGCTCAGGATCTGAGGCTGGAGAATCGCTTAAAACCGGGAGGCTGAGGTTGCAGTGAGCTGAGATCACGCTACTGCATTCCAGCCTGGACGACAGAGCGAGACTCCATCTCAAAACAATAATAATAAAAAATAAAATAATAAAAAGCCAGGCACGGTGGCTCACATCTGTAATCCCCCAGCACTTTGGGAGGCCGAGGCAGGTGAATCACCTGAGGTCAGGAGTTCGAGACCAGCCTGATCAACAAGGTGAAACCCCATCTCTACTAAAAATACAAAAATTAGCCGGGCATGGTGGTGGCGCCTCTAGTCCCAGCTGCTCAGGAGGCTGAGACAGGAGAATTACTTGAAGCTGGGAGGTGGAACTTGCAGTGAGCCAAGATTGTGCCACTGCACTCCAGCCTGGGCGACGGAGCAAGACTCTGTCTCAAAAAAAAAAAAAAAAAAATCCAGAAAGTAAAAATAAAATAAAATAAATTAGCTGAGTGTGGTGGTGCATGCCTATAATCCCAGCTACTTGAGAGGCTGAGGCAGGAGGATCACTTGAGCCCAAGAGTTCAAAGCTGCAATGAGCTATGATTGTGGCACTGTACTCCAGCCTGGGGGACAAAGTGAGACTCTGCCTCAAAAATAAATAGATAAATAAGTAAAAATAAAAAGTAAGAGATGAGCTACTCAGAAGGAATACGGAATAGGGTCTACCTCCTGCCACCGGATTCACCACTGTTTTCGTCCAGTGCTGAGCCCAACCACCTGGGTCACCTCCGGCTCCTGCCAACAGTCTTTCCTTGAACAACTGGTGGCTGAAATGAAGGATTCCCCTACCAACCACCAGCATTGGGAGACTATGCCACCAGACCCCACTGCAGAGAAGGAAACTCATGTCTGGTTCTATGTCCAAAACATTTATTTTCGGGAAATATTTGTGCCTGCACAACAGGGGAAATTTGTGGGGTGTCTGTGGCTTGCTACAGTGACATCTGGCAGGACTAACTGGGTCATCAGAGCCACAGAATAAGGACTGGGAAGGTGACCACAACTGTGAAGACTGGGGCCATGTTGGGGGAGGACTCTGAGAGTGACAACTTGGCTGATAACTTGGGTGTCCAGTGTGTGGGAATCTCAGTGAGTTTCTGGTCTGAAGTCAGACTCTGTCTCTGACGCAGACGTGAGAGGTCGGAGCGGCAGGAACTGCTCAGCTGCTCATCCGGGAACTTGTCTTCCAACGGGCTTCGCCATTCGTTTTCTTCCTGTACCTAGAGGTGGCAGTTGGTGCTCAGCTTCCACAGCTGTCCTCGACACACCTGCTCAGACCCCTCGGCTACTCTCTTGCCCAGCCCAGAGTACCTTTTCCACTCGACTGAAGACCCGCAGCAGGTTTCCGCGAAGGACACCCTGAAGCTCTTCCTCACTCCAGCCACGACTCAGCAACTCCTCTATCAGGACCGGGTATGTGGACACGTCCTCCAGCCCCTGAGGGAATCTATGTGGCCACCAGCCAGTGGGTTTCAGACCTGATTCCCTGATCCTGACTGAGAACCACAGTCCAGGGTCCGTGAAACCCCAGCCCTAGTCAGGTATGGGAAGTGGAGACTTGGAGAGAGTAGGTAATCCTCCTCTGCTCTTCATCCTTCAGAAGGAGGCCTCAAAACCTCCTTGAATATTTATCAAAACTCATTGAATCATACTATTAAGATCTATGCCTTTTACTGAATGCAAATGATCCCCCCTACCAACCAGAGTTAAAAAGAAGAAAATGGCCAGGTGTGGTGACTCACACCTGTAATCCCAGCACTTTGGGAGGACAAAGTGGGTGGATCATTTGAGGTCAGGAGTTCGAGACCAGCCTGGCCAACATGGTGAAACCCAGTCTCTACTAAAAATACAAAAAAGAGGCCAGGCGTGGTGACTCACGCCTGTTATCGCAGCACTTTGGGAGGCTGAGGCAGGAGGATCACGAGGTCAGGAGTTCGAGACCATCCTGGCTAACATGGTGAAACCCCGTCTCTACTAAAAGTACACAAAAATTAGCTGGGCGTGGTGGCGGGCGCCTGTAGTCCCAGCTACTCGGGAGGCCAAGGCAGGAGAATGGCATGAACCCAGGAGGCGGAGCTTACAGTGAGCCCAGATCATGCTACTGCACTCCAGCCTGGGCAACAGAGTGAGACTCTGTCTCCAAAGAAAGAAAGAAAGAAAATTAGCTGGGCATTGTGGCGCATGCCTATAATCCCAACTACTTGGGAAGCTGAGGCAGGAGATTCACTTGAACCCAGGAAGCAGAGGTTGCAGTGAGCTGAGACTGCGCCACTGCACTCCAGGCTGGGCAACAGAGTGAGACTCCATCTCAAAAAAAAAAAAAAAAAAAAAAAAGAAGAAGAAGAAAAGGCCCAGTGAGGTGTCTCAGGCCTGTAATCCCAGCATTTTAGGAGGCCAAGGCAGGAGGACCATTTGAGTCCAGGAGTTCAAGACCAGCCTGGGCAACATAGTAAGAACCCATCTCTGCAAAAAATAAAATTATCTGGGCATGATGGCACATGCCTGTAGCCACAGCTACTTGCAGGCTGAGATGGCAGGATCACTTGAGCCCAGAAAGTCAAGGCTGCAGTGAGCCAAGATTGCGCCACTGCACCCCAGCCTGGCCAACGGAGCAATACCCTGAGAAGAAAAGAAGAAGAATAAAGAGAAGAAGAAAAGGAAGAAAGAAGAAAGAGAAGAAGAAAGAAGGAGGAGGAGGAGATGAAGAAGAAAAAGGAGGAGGAGGAGGAAGAGAAGGAGAAGGAGAAGGAAAAGGAGAAGGAGAGGAAGAGCTTCTTCAGAAAATAATGGTTGCAAACACAGCCACTGTGCACAGGGCAGAGAAGATGGTCAGCACACACCAGACCTTGCTGACGGTCTGTTCAGAGAGAGTGGGTCTACTGGGGCTGGGGGATGAGCTCTGTCTGGTAGTTTAGCCAAGTATAACGTCCAAAGTGGGGTCACTGGGATGAAGACAAACAGGAGAACCCAAAGAACTGATCCTGGGAGTAGGGAGATGCCAGGTGGTCAAGGCCTAAAGGACATGATGGCTATGGTGACTGTGAAGTCCCCACTGCTGTACAGCTAGCTCCAGACAAGCCACAGGGAAGCACTCACTTGCCAGCCCCATCATAATCTCCGCCAATCCCAATGAACTTGGATCCGATGACTGCCTTGATGTGGTCGAAGTGATCTGGGGAGGGGGCAGGTGGAGAGTCAGCTGCGTAGGGCTTCCAGGGCAGGGGTGCCACTGGGCTGGACGGCAGTGAGTCTCTTTGCAGCCTGTAGGCCAGGCAGGCTAATTCCTTCATGGCCTGCCACATAGCTTGGCAACCTGAGAACCCTGAGGTTTGACCTGAATGGATTCAGCTGGTTCTGGCCTGGACTTCAGGTTTGGAGTGGATCCACAGAGCCACCTGTCTGGGCCATTTCCCACCTAGGATTAAACCTGCCTCTAGTCTCTTTAGAATCTGGTAGGAACTCTTTTCTTTTCCTTTTTTATTTTTTCTGAGACAGTGTCTCGCTCTGTTGCCCAGGTTGGAGTGCGGTGGCACAATCTCGGCTCACTGCAAGCTCCGCCTCCTGGGTTCACGCCATTCTCCTGCCTCAGCCTCCTGAGTAGCTGGGACTACAGGCGCCTGCCACCACGCCTGGCTAATTTTTTGTATTTTTAGTAGAGACAGGTTTTCACCATGTTAGCCAGAATGGTCTCGATCTCCTGACCTCATGATCTGCCCATCTCGGCCTCCCAAAGTGCTGGGATTACAGGCGTGAGCCACCGCGCCTGGCCGGTAGGAACTCTTTTCTATGGTTGTGGGAGATGACAGAGGGACAAAGAGTACAATCGACAAAGACCCCAGAGACCTAAGGGGCCTTCCAGTCTCTTGGCCAGAGGCTGAGGCAGGGTGCTTTTGTGACCCCCTGCAGAGGCGCAGACAGTTAGCACTCAGGTTCTATGTGTAGCTTCCTCCCTTATACCCATCAGGACTGCAGCATTGACTCTGTGGCTGCAGCTCCACATGACCAAGGTGCTGTGTACTGTCTATCATTGCATTTTTTTCAGTGAAACCACTGGGACAGTACTGAGGCCCTCCCAAGTCTTCAGGTGCAAATCAGAACTGTTCAGAGAGCCCAGGAGTAGGGGTTACCTGCCACAGTGGACACATTGGCTGACGGGTTGCACTGTATTACTCCCATGGACAGAGACACCATCACGATGCCACCGTTCTTCTTCTGCAGGGGCGGGCAAGTGGACACTCAGCCTGGCCCCTCAGCAAACTGCATTCCCACCCTGCCACCCTCTGGATCCCTGGAGGGGGTGTTCAGTCCTGGCTTCAGGAGTCAGAGGAAATTTTACCTCTCTGGTTTTGTGTGAATGGCAGAGTCTAGGCCCTGGTCTGGCACAGGTGTCTTGGCACTTACTTTGAGGAGTAGAGGAATATACATATTTATCATCTAGAACCCCCCACTCCTGGGTGTGGACTGTGGGGCTGTGGAGCAAAAGGTGTTCACCCTGAAGTTAGAGGAAGTGGAGGGAGCAGGGCCTCAGGTTTGAGGGCTCCTGTTTTTTGTTTTTGTCTTTGTTTTCCGTGGCAGGGTCCCACTCTGTCACCCAGGCTGGAGTGCTGTGGTGTGATCTTGGCTCACTGCAACCTCCGCCTCTCAGGTTCCAGAGATTCTCCTGCCTCAGCCTCCCAAGTAGCTGGGATTACAGGAATATGCCACCACACCTGGCTAATTTTTGTATTTTTAGTAGAGATGGCGTTTCCCCATGTTGGCCAGGCTGGTCTTGAACTCCTGACCTGAAGTGATCCACCCACCTCTGCCTCCCAAAGCACTGGGATTACAGGTGTGAGCCACCGTGCCTGGCCAAAGGGCTCCTGGTTTGAACCTCTTGCTTGAGGTTCCTGTGCTGGGCCGTTTCTCACCAGAAGCTGCAGGATGTCATCAGGAACATTCCGAGCACTGTTGCATACACCCCGGGCAGCCGAGTGGGAGAAGATCACAGGTGCCTGTGATACTTCCAGGGCCCGCCGTGCCACAGCATCTGAGACGTGGGACAAGTCTACCATCATGCCCAGGCGGTTCATTTCTGCCACCACCTTCTGCAGGGACATGTTGGGGGAAGGGTATCAGGGATGCCCATGTGTGTACATTTATCTGTAAGAAACAGCTGGGGTGTGCACATCTGTGTGGGGTGGAGTTGTGAACCAGGGTCCTCACCTCACCAAAGCCAGTCAGCCCGCTGATGTTGTTGTAGAAGGAGTGGACGCCCTTAGCTGAGCTCTCTGCCCTGCAGGTGGCCAGGAAGCAGTCTAACTGGTAGCTGTTCCGTGGCCTCAAGAGCCTAGAGGCCCTACCCACCCTCTATCCCTGCAACCCCCTGAAACAAAAACAGGGATCCAAAATGGGCCATGCAAATGGGCCATGCCTGGCAGCAGGAGTGCCCTGCTGGGTCCAGTCTTTTTTTTTTTTTCCCCTTTTCTTTTTTTCTTTTTTTTTTTTTTGAGATAGAGTCTCGCTCTGTCTCCCAGGCAGGAGTGCAGTGGTGCGATCTTGGCTCACTGCAACTTGCACCTCCTGGGTTCAAGAGATTCTCGTGCCTCAGCCTCCCGAGTATCTGGGATTACAGGCATGCACCACCACGCATGGCTAATTTTTGTATTTTCCGTCAAGATAGGGTTTCACCATCTTGGCCAGGCTAGTCTCGAACTCCTGGCCTTTAGTCATCTGTCCGCCTCAGCCTCCCAAAGTGTTGCGATTACAGGTGTGAGCCACCACGTCTGGCCAGGGGTCCAGTCATATTCTGAAAACCAGAATCCCAGCTTCCCTCCCCACTCGAGTCAGTGCCAGACCCCATGGGTAAAGCTTGTTCTGGGACCACAGTGACCTCAGGCACATCTCTGCCCCTGCCGCGGCAGTCCCACACCATCTGTGCTAGGCTCACCAGGGCGTGTTGCAGGTGTGGGTGAGCGTCAGGTAGCGCACTCCCAGCATGTAGAAGGTACGTAAGATGGAGAGGCTATTGTCCAGCGAGTGGCCACCCTCCACACCGATGAGGCAGGCCAATTTCTGGGTGTCATTCAGGGCTGGGGGCAGTAGGTCAGGTGATTACTCTCAAGGTCTGGAGTAGCTCAATCAAGTTCCTAACACTTCCCATCAACTCACCTACCTTTAGCCGAGGTCACAAGCTCCAGCTCAGAATAGGAGGCACACATGCGGCGAATGAGGTCAATCTGCTCCAGGGTGAGGCGCAGGGCATCCCGGTCCTGGGTCTGGCATGGAACGTAGGCTGACCAGAACTAGGGGGAAAGCCAGGGGTTGGCTTGGACAGGGGCTGCTTTGGAGCACCCTGGACTGCTCACAGCCTCCACAGCTGACACAGCACCCAGTGGGCCAGGAGGTCACATGTAATGCACTGCTTCTTCCACGGGGTCTTCCTGGCCACCAAGCTGGTTCATTGTAGCCTCTGCAGCCCCCAGCATCCATATCATGACACTTTTGGGGTCACTATGGTAACTGAGTTCTCATGTGACTAACTTGTGATCTCTGGGGTCCCCACTCTCTCCAGTATACCCCAGCAGCCATGCTGTGGCACCTCATATATCCCTGTGGTACCTGGGCGCCCACGAGGCCATCTCTAAGCCTGTTCAGGCTGGTCTGGCCGTAGCTGAAATTGCGCAGGTTAACATCCGGTAGCCCTTTCTGGTAAACCTGCCTCAGGACCAGGGGCAGGTCGTTGTGGCTGGAGGGATGTCAAGGCAGGGTCAGGTGAAGAACAGACAGATGGGCCTCTTAGCCCTCCAGTTCAGGAAGGACACATCTGGGGATTCCCATCCCACATTGTCACACGACTATACTGAGACCCCCTGAGGCCGGGGCTAGGAGTGCCCACCTAAGAGGGGGTGACAGAGGGGAAAGAGTATCCATGCATGACGGGAGAGGGCATCCAGGTGAGATGTGAGGCAGCCTCCTCCACAGCCCTGCATACTCTGGGACCCTCCCTTGCCCAGGAGTGCGCTCAGTCCCATAGCCCCCTTGCAGCAATTACGCACCCGTCCACTAGCGGGAAGTCCCGCATCAGGGCCCGTGCCTGCTCTCGCAGGCCCTGGGTGCTGGGACTACCGAGTGTGGTCGAGGGAGCGTAGGTGCCTGGCATGGTGTGGGCTCTGGGGGCGCCCAGCGTGGTGAGGGCTCTGGGGGCGCCCGGCGTGGTGTAGACGCAGGTTACAGGCTGGAGCAGCAGCAGCAGGAGCAGGAGCAGGAGCAGCGGACTCAGCAGAGGCCACCGACCAAACGTGCCGGAACCCTCAAGGCCCGCGGGCTGCATGTTGTGCAGGGCCGGGCAGGCGGGCAGGGGTGGCGGTCAGAGAGCCTGAGAGGGGCGGGCGAGGGGCAGAGCACGACGATGGAGTCCTGACCCTCGATTCAGGCCACCCGGCGGAGTGGCCTCACGAGGAGGGTAACGAAGTCACAGGGCCCCGCGAAGGATGTGCGGGGAGCGGCGGCACCGCACAGTGTGGCCACCAGGGGGCGCCCAGCCCTCCCGCCGTCATCCCCAAAGGCGCTCCCGCTGGCTGGGCGGATCCCTGTCCTGGGCACCCACTCGCGGCCTGTCTCAGGCCCCTGCACTCTCCCTGTTACCCCTCCCACTGTCCCCAGGGGTCCAACCCACGTGGCTCCTCTGCTGCCCCTAGGCCCCCTCTCTAAGAGAGAGGGCCTGGGGTGCTTCTCCCAAACAGTGGCCCTCTGCCCTGCCCTGGGAGATCTGCGGACCACATCATGTCCCCAGCCGCCTGCAACGTGTCCCGGCCACACCCAGGGCCACATGTGTCCCTGTGACCACAGTGCTCTGGGCTCTGGATTTCCTGGTGCTGGGTTGTGTGGGTGGGTGTGGGGGAGGAGATAGGCTCTGGAAATGAGGGGTTAACCCTGTGGACTGGATTCAGGAAGGGGCCCCCTGGCCCTGGCCTTCTGTCTCCCGTAATTTAGGCCCTCAAGTCTATACCTAGGGCCTCAAGTCTATACCCTGGGGACTCTCCCAGCTACTAGGACCTGTCAGGAGCACCCCTCTGTCCCCCCACCCCACCCCACGTTCTCCAATCAGCCTTAGGAAAGAGCTCCTTCCTAAGGATCTGCCACACCTCCCCAGGACCCCAGTGGAGGGATGAGGGCAGAGCAAGCATCTGGCCACTGCCGGGGAACATTGACTCAACAGAGCAGGAACCCACCCAGCCATCTGCATGGAAGGAAATGAAATCATATCTAGGGCAGCAGAGTCCCCGACCACAGCACCTTCCTCCTAGAGCTTCTGGCTGCGCTGCTGGCCAGGATACCTCCTACCTCTGTGAGGAAGCCCCAGCCTCGTCCAGGTCAGGAGTAAGGGGCCTGAGGAAAGGCCTGCCACCTGGGTTCTGCAGCCACACTCTTCTTATCTTGTGGCTCCTGTGACTGGAGCTCTCACGGAAACCTCCAGGGCTGAGTTATCTTCCTTGACAACAGGCCCCACCCCATTCCCAGCCTGGGGCCCTCAACCTAGGTGCCTCCTCCAGGAAGGACCCCCCAACCACACAAGCACACAAGCACACAATCACACATGCATAAGGGATGTGCATGCTCACAGAAGCCCCACCACCTGAGAGCTTCAGGGACTGTGGCCAAACCCCTTGGTCCTCAGAGACCTTTGCCTCCTCCTGCCCCTCAGGCTCTCAAGACTCTGCTCTGAACCTTGGCACCCAGTGGAGCTGCTCCATCTTTGGAGTCTCCCCTACGTGGCAGGGCTGATCAGTGCATGGGTAGTGTGACCTAAACCTGACAACTAGAGATGCAAGAAGGCCTCCTAAAAAGAAAATAAGCCAGCTCTTCCAAAGGGACTGGAGGTCCCAAGCTACCCAGGAGGGGAAGTGATCCTAGCTTTGATGTATTTCAGGGACTGCACATTTGATGTTGCCCAGTGTCTGCTATCCAGGAGGAAGGCAGATTGATGACCAAGTGCTCGAGGTGGGTTAACTCTCACGTCTACTGCTGCCGAAGGGGACCTTTTATTGTTTGTTTGTTTTGAGACAGAGTCTCACTTTGTTGCCCAGGCTAGAGTGTAGTGGCACAATCTTGGCTCACTGCAATCTCTGCCTCCTGGGTTCAAGCGGTTCTTGTGCTTTAACCTCCCGAGTAGCTGGGACTACAGACATGTGCCACCAAGCCTGGCTAAATTTTGTATGTTTAGTAGAGATGGGGTTTTGCCATGTTGCCCAGGCTGGTCTCAAACTCCTGGTCTCAAGCAATCTGTCTGCCTCAGCCTCCCAAAATGCTGGGATTACTGGGGTGAACTACCACACCCGGGCCTTTTTTTTTTTTTTCCTGAGACGAAGTCTTGCTCTGTCGCCCAGGCCGGAGTGCAGTGGCCGGATCTCAGCTCACTGCAAGCTCCACCTCCCAGATTTATGCCATTCTCCTGCCTCAGCCTACCGAATAGCTGGGACTACAGGCACCCGCCACCTTGCCCGGCTAGTTTTTTGTATTTTTTAGTAGAGATGGGGTTTCACCGTGTTAGCCAGGATGGTCTCGATCTCTTGACCTCGTGATCTGCCCGTCTCGGCCTCCCAAAGTGCTGGAATTACAGGCTTGAACCACCGCGCCTAGCCCAAATTTTTTTAAATGAAAGAAATAGATATGGTTTCTCTAGAGGGAATGGGCTGGAGGTCAGGAGATCAGGAGGGGACAAGGAATGAAGGGGCCTGTGCGGGGGAGAAGCAGTGGGAACAGGAAAGACACATACCTGGGAGATGTTTGGAGGTTGAACACACAGGATTTGGAGATGCTTTGAAGCAGGGTTGGTGGGAGACAGTAAGGAGGTATCAGCGGTGACACTTAGGGTTGGCTCTGGAGTCAGGCCCTGAGTTTCCCTGCCTCTGCCTCGTTTCCATTCTGCCCACTGCCAGCATCTAGCTAACTTAGATTATAGCCTCTGACCCCAAATTATTCCTATTCTCAGGTCTGTGTCACTGATATTGGCAGATCCTAAGACAAGACTTCACTAGTGTGTGCTATTTCCCATGCAAGGGGGAGAGCACAGAGATGGCTTTGGGTGAGGTTATGGGGAGGATAGACCACCTTGTTGGCTAATACTTGTTTACCTCTGGGGCATGAGTGTTCATGTGAGCCACCAAGCCTGGCCTGTTCCTCTTTTAACAAAATCTGGTAGGACATGGTGGCTCATGCCTTTAATCCCAGTAATTTGGGAGTCGAGGTAAGAGGATCTCTTGAAGCCAGAGGTTTGAGACCAGTCTAGGCGACATAGTGAGAACTCTCTCTAAGAAAAAAAAAAGGTGGTGCATGCCTGTGGTCCCAGGTACTTAGGAGGCTGAGGTGGGAGGTTTGCCTGAGCCCAGGAGTTTAAGGTTGCAGTGAGTTATGATTGCACCACTGCTCCCTAGCCTGGGCAACAGAGTGAGACCTCATCTCTAACAAAACAAAAACAAAAGCCAATGCATCCTCCTGCCTAAAGCTCTTCTGTGGCTTCTCATTGCAGAAATCTACCAAATTTCTTTCTTTGGCTTTCAACTCCTGGAGAGTCTGCTCCCACCAGCCTCTCCAGTCTCAGCAAATAGAACTAACCTTCCTGTCCTCCCAAATCTGGCCACATCAGTGATGCTACGTCCCACCACAGGGCCTTGGTGCAACCTCAGCCTCCAACTGGTAGGGCTGTTGAGGCAAGGCCAGGATAGGAAATCTTACTACAAGGAAGGAGTAGGTCGGTGAGCAGCTTTTCCCTCTACTTCCTCTTCTATGCAGTGTTTGCATAGATCAAGACATGCAGGGGAGGCAGCGGTAGAAACAGTTTGTTCCAAGGACCAAACTTATTCTGGTGTGCAGCTCACCCGCCCCTACTCATCTCCAGTGTATTTCAAGAGTATGCAGAGAAGGAAAAGGTCAGGCTGAGTTATAGGTGCACAGGCTGCCTCCCATGCTCAGAGTGCAGGGGTGGGGTGCAGGTGGGGCTTACTCAGTATCCAGCAGTGCCCAGATGATGATCATCTGCATCCAAGCCCCCTGGTCCTGGAGACTCATGCTTCCCTTTGATATTGCCCTGGATCTGCTCCCATGATGTCTGATACAGACAATTCCCAAGAAACAATAGTCTTCCAAGCCAGAAAACAGCCTGGCCACTGTAGACAAACATCCTCCAATCACCAAGCTGAAGCCACCCTTCCCGAAATGGCAAATAGCTAACAACATTTTTCTTCCTCAAAAGGCAGTCAATGTTTATCTTTCTAGGAGAAGTGCAATAACCCCAAATGCATCTTTTATCTCCTGAATCTCCTGAATGCATCTTGAACCTTCTCCTCAACCCCTACCAACCCCTACCCTGCCAGCCTCTCTGTCCAACATTCCTGGGGTGCTTTTTTTTTTTTTTTTGGAGACAGAGTTTTGTTCTTGTTGTTCTTGTTGCCCAGGCTGGAGTGCAGTGGCATGATCTCGGCTCACTGCAACCTCCACCTCCCAGGTTCAGGCGATTCTCCTGCCTCAGCCTCGCAAATAGCTGGGATTACAGGCATGCACCACCATGCCTGGCTAATTTATATATATATATTTTTTAGTAGAGATGGGATTTCACCATGTTGATCAGGCTGGATGGTCTGGAACTCCTGACCTCGAGTGACCCACCAGCCTTGGCCTCCGAAAGTGCTGGGATTACAGGCATGAGACACTGCACCCAGCCTTTTTTTTTTTTTTTTTTTTTTGAGACAGGGTCTTGCTCTGTTGCCCAGGCTGGAGTGCAATGGTGCCATCTTGGCTCACTGCAACCTCTGCCTCCCAGGTTCAAGCAATCCTCCCACCCCAACCTCTCTAGTAGCTGGAGCTACAGGCATGCACCACCATACCCAGCTAATTTTTGTATATTTAGTAGAGACGGAATTTCACCACATTGGCTGTGAACTCCTGGCCTCAGATGATCCACCCGCCTTGGACTCCCAAAGTGCTGGGATTACAGGACTGAGCCACCGCGCCTGGTCCTGGGTTGCTTTTTGACAGAGATGATTGATGACTTCGGTCTCATGTGTGCCATTGAGTTCCTCTTGCAGCTGGGCTCTGCCTGATTTCAGGCAGTACCGAGGATCTGGGACACAAGGTTGCATGCTATCCCATGTCCTTGAGGTAGTGCCATCAGCCGAGGGTGGGGAGGGGACTGGAGGGCCCTGGGGTGCAAGAACTGGACCCAGCAAGGCCTTCAAAAGTATCTCAGGGAAATTAGCTGGGCACAGTGTCAGGCGCCTGTAGTCCCAGCTACTTGGGAGGCTGAGGCAGGAGAATGGCGTGAACCTGGGAGGCAGAGCTTGCAGTGAGCTGAGATTGTGCCACTAGACTCCAGCCTGGGCAACAGAGCAAGACTCCATCTCAAAAAAAAAAAAAACCTCAGGGGACAGGAGGTGGTGGCTCATGCCTGTAATCCTAGCACTTTGGGAGGCCAAGGCATGAGGATTGCTTGAGGCCAGGATTTCAAGACCAGCCTGGGAAACATAGTGAGACCCCTTCTCTAAAAATTGTTTAAAAAGTAGCTGGGCATGGTGGCACATGCCTGTAGTCCTAGCTACTCAGGAGGCTGAGGTGGGAGAATTGCTTGAGCCCAGGAGTTAGAGGCTACAGTGAGCTATGGTCGCTCCACTGCATTCCAGCCTCTGGGCAGAGCAAGACCCTGTCTTAAAAATAAAATACCTGGCTGGGCACGGTGGCTCACGCCTGTAATCCCAGCACTTTGGGAGGCCGAGGCGGGTAGATCACGAGGTCAGGAGATCGAGACCATCCTGGCTAACACTGTGAAACCCTGTACTAAAAATACAAAAAATTAGCCGGGCGTGGTGGCAGGCGCCTGTAGTCCCAGCTACTCGGGAGGCTGAGGCAGGAGAATGGCGTGAACCCAGGAGGCGAAGCTTGCAGTGAGCCGAGATTGTGCCACTGCACTCCAGCCTGGGCGACAGAGCGAGACTCCGTCTCAAAAAAAATAATAAATAAATAAAAATAAATAAAATACCTTTTCTGAAACATTTTTCGTAAGATAAAAAAAGAGAAAAAGAAAAAGAAGGCCGGGCGCGGTGGCTCAAGCCTGTAATCCCAGCACTTTGGGAGGCCGAGACGGGCGGATCACGAGGTCAGGAGATCGAGACCATCCTGGCTAACACGGTGAAACCCCGTCTCTTTTTTTTTTTTTTTTTTTTTGAGACGGAGTCTCGCTCTGTCACCCAGGCTGGAGTACAGTGGCCGGATCTCAGCTCACTGCAAGCTCTGTCTCCCAGGTTTATGCCATTCTCCTGCCTCAGCCTCCCGAGTAGCTGGGACTACAGGCGCCCGCCACCTCACCCGGCTAGTTTTTTTGTATTTTTTAGTAGAGACGGGGTTTCACCGTGTTAGCCAGGATGGCCTCGATCTCCTGACCTCGTGATCCGCCCGTCTCGGCCTCCCAAAGTGCTGGGATTACAGGCTTGAGCCACCGCGCCCAGCCTGAAACCCCGTCTCTACGAAAAAATACAAAAAACTAGCCGGGCGAAGTGGCGGTTGCCTGTAGTCCCAGCTACTCGGGAGGCTGAGGCAGGAGAATGTCGTGAACCCAAGAGGAGGAGCTTGCAGTGAGCTGAGATCCGGCCACTGCACTCCAGCCTGGGTGACAGAGCGAGACTCCGTCTCAAAATCATTAGAAAAAAAAAAAAAGAAAAAGAAAAGAAGGAAAGGAGGAAAGAAGGAAGGAAAGAAGGAAGGAAGAAAGAAAACAAAAGAGAAAAGAAAATTTTTAAAAGGTTGGGTATGGTGGCTCATACCTGTAATCCCAGCACTTTAGGAGGCCAATTGCTTGAGCTCAGGAGTTAGAGAGCAGCCTAGGCAACATGATGAAAGCCCGTCTTTACAAAAAATACAAAAGTTAGCCAGGTGTGGTGGTGCACACCTGTAATTCCAGCTACTTGGGAGGCTGCAGCAGGAGAATCGCTTGAATCCAGGAAGCGGAGGTTGCAGTGAGCTGAGATCGTGCTACTGCACTCCATCCTGGGCAACTAGAGCGAAACTCTGTCTTTAAAAAAAAAAAATTCCTTTTAGAGGCAGGGTCTCACTGTGTTGTTCCCTGAAACTTCAAACTCCCGGGCTCAGGCGGTCTTCCTGCCTCAGCCTTCCGAGTTGCTGGTGGAGTCTGTGAGAAACATGGTGACCCGGTCAATACCCATGCCCCAGGCAGCTGTGGGGGACAGCCCGTATTCCATGGCGGCACAGAAGTTTTCATCTATGAACATGGCCTCATCATCACCTGCGGCCTGTTCTTCAAAAAGCTGCCGCTGCTGCATAGGATCATTTAGATCAGTGTAGGCATTGCTTATTGCTTTCTTTACGACAAATAGCTTAAAGCGCTGGGCCAGACCTTCTTTAGAGTGGTGCCATTTAGCTAAAGGGCTCATTATCTGGGGGTGATCACAGATGAATGTAGAATTGATGCAAATCACTTCCAGGAACTCACCCACAAGCTCGTCAAGGAGCCTGGCTGTGGTCCTAGGTGGAGGGCATGCAATAGCGTTTGCACACAGATATCATCAAGAATTTTGCCAGTTGCTTCAGTTTCAAACTGGTTACTTTCTGCAGCTTCACCCCCAGGGCTTTCTCAAGCTCTTCTATCATGCTGATCCTCTGGAAGAGTAGGGTGAAGTCAATATTGCAGGCTTATCTCTCTGGGACATCTGGATAGTAGGTGACCTTGTAACTACCTGTATTATGCTTCACCATCCCTGGAACCATCTTCCCTGTGATTTACATGAGATTACCATAGTCTGCATAGGCCATGCAGAACCCAGGGGTGCTGAACTCAGGATTTTACGTCAAATCAATTCCTTCATTCCAGAACTGGAATGCAATTTCATAAACCTGGTCAATGCCACCACCCACTAGCATCTTATGGTAGAGTTCTGGAGCAGTTCATGTCCAGCTTGTGATAAGTGATGAAAGGCTTGGTTATAGCTCCCCCTGGGATGATGTTCATTCATGGGAGTTTCAATCTCTAGGAATCCCAGCTCATCCAATAAACTTTTTTTTTTTTTTGAGATGGAGTTTTGCTCTTACTGCTCTGGCTGGAGTATAGTGGTACAATCTTGGCTTACTGCAACCTCCACCTCCTGGGTTCAAGCAATTCTCCTGCTTCAGCCTCCTGAGTAGCTAGGATTATGGGCGCCTGCCACCACGCCTATCTAATTTTTGTATTTTTAGTAGAGGTGGGGTTTCACTATGTTGTCCAGACTGGTCTTGAACTTCTGACCTCAGGTGATCTGCCTGCCTTGGCCTCTCAAAGTGCTGGAATTACAGGCGTGAGCCACTGCGCCTGGCCTAAGAAACTTATTATACACGTGATGATCTTACAGCGGATGATAAATTTCTGCCTCACAAAGTCATTCAGGATCAAGTCCAAGTATCTCTGACCATACCTTGTTTCCTTGTCTTTGAGACCAAAGTGAAGATGAGGTAACATATGCAAGCAAGGCCACAGCAGTGTGATCTCATAGGGAATGAAGCTCTGCTCACTCTTCTGTGTTTTTCCCAGGATTCCCCTGATTTCCAATTATGTTTCCCCAACACAGTTTGTTATTAATATGAGTTATTCTTCTGATTTATAATTCCTGAATTTGGCCATGACTTACAACTTGACCCCCTCTGCTCAAAGATCATAGAAGTTCATGGCTGGGAACTGTGTCTCACGCCTGTAATCCCAGCACTTTGGGAGGCCAGGGCAGGCAGATCACCTGAGATTGGGAGTTTGAGATCAGCCTGACCAACATAGGGAAACTTCGTTTCTCCTGAAAATACAAATTGAGCCAGGCATGGTGGCACATGCCTGTAATTCCAGCTATTAGGGAGGCTGAGGCAGGAGAATTGCTTAAACCCAGGGAGGAGGAGGTTGCAGTGAGCTGAGATTGTGCCACTGCATTCCAGCCTGGTCGACAAGAATGAAACTCCATCTCAAAAAAAAAAAAAATCATAGAAGTTCGGCTTTCCTCCAGAAGCTTTTTTGGCATGGATCCTACCTGCCACCTTTAAGGTGATATCAGTCTGGAGATCCCCAGTTTGTAGGTGACAGTATTCTTGGATGAAGTCAGTGAGGGAGATGTCTACATGGATCTTGTTGGGGTATGGATCTTTCCCATTGACCTACCTGACTGCAAATCTTTTTTTTTTTTTGAGACAGAGTCTCACTCTGTCGCCCAGGCTGGAGTGCAGTAGCGCAGTCTCAGCTCACTGCAAGCTCCACCTCCCAGATTCAAGTGATTCTCCTGCCTCAGCCTCCCAAGTAGCTGAAATTACAGGCATGTGCCACCATTCCCAGCTAATTTTTGTATTTTTAGTAGAGATGAGGTTTCAGCATGTTGGCCAGCCTGGCCTCGAACCCCTGACTTCAAGTGATCTGCCTGCCTCAGCCTCCCAAAGTGCTAGGATTACAGGTGTGAACCACTGGGCCTGGCCTTGGCTGTGGATTTTGTAGCACTGATTTGGGTCCAGGCTCTCCTCCTCAGGACCCACACCATTGTCAGTGGTATGGCTGGTGGCAGCAGCAGTGACCTGGGCTTAGCTGTTTCTCACTGAGCTCTTACTGCATGGCCGCCTTCTCTGCCACTTTCTTCTTGGCTTTCAGGTATCTCTTCAGCTTGTTCTTGCTCAGTTTTGACTCACCACCATCCACTTTAACCTTGGCCCCTTGTACTGCAGTCATCTTCCCGGAGGGCCTGACCCAAAAGTCTGGTTTTTTTTTCTTTTTCTTTTCTTTTTTTTTTTTGAGATGAAGTCTCACTCTGTTGCTCAGGCTGAAGGCAGTGGCGCAATCTCGGCTCACTGTAACTTCTGCCTCCAGGGTTCAAGAGATTCTCGTACTTCATCCTCCAGAGTAACCAAGGCTACAGGCACCCACCACCACTCCTGGCTAAATAGTCGCATTTTTAGTAGAGACGGGTTTTTGTCATGTTGGCCAGGCTGGTCTTGAACTCCGGGCCTCAAGTGATCCTCCCGCATCAGCCTCCCAAAGTGCTGGAATATAGGAGTGAGCCACTGCGCCTGGCCCTGGTTTTTGCTTTTTTTCATGTGGCTGTGTACTTAAGGAACCAGTCTTATTGTGTAGGTGAGAAAATTGAGCAGCTGGTCAGATGAGGGGTTCCTTCAATCCCTACACTTCCAGCTGCTGCCTCTAGGAAAGGCCTCAAATTCCTTACATCTTTTTGTTTTGTTTTGTTTTTGAGACAGAGTCTGGCTCTGTCACCCAGGATGGAGTGCAGTGGCGCAATCTCAGCTCACTGCAACCCCCACCTCCTGGGTTCAAGTGATTCCCCTGCCTCAGCCTCCTGGGATTATAGGCGCACGCCACCATGCCTGGCTAATTTTTGTATTTTTAGTAGAGACGGGGGTTTCTCCATGTTGGCCAGGCTGGTCTCAAACTCATGACCTCAAGTGATCTGCCCACCTCAGTCGCCGAAAGTGCTGGGATTACAGGAGTGAGCCACTGCGCCTGGCCTCAAATTCCTTATACCTATCAGTTTGTCTGGGCATCCTTTCCTGATCACCCACTGGTGCTGGCCATTTGCTGGGGTGTGCAGTGAGGTGGCTGGATAAGTCTCCAGCTATCTCATGTGCTGGCATAAGCACATGGGGGTGGAGGGTGGGCTCTGTAGGGGCCCCAGGATCCAGGAGCAAGTGCTGACCAAACATCTACTAGGCAGCATGTGTGATTTCACATTTAACCTCAAATTCAGACTTGCTGTCTCTTTTGCTTAACCTAGTCTGCTCATCCCCCAGGGCTATTAGATCTGTTTCTGCAAAAACACAGTGAAGTCACAGCACACCCTGCCCCCGAGCGCTCTGAGCTTCCTGTTTTTATGCAGAAAGCCTGCCCTCCTGTGAAACTGACCATGTGAGATCTCACTGACTCCGAATCTGGGTGAATCTGAGAAGCTTAGTTAACAACAACAACAACGCAAAATTTTTTTTTTTTTTGAAACTGTATCTTGCTCTGTGGCCCAGGCTGGAGTGCAGTGGTGCCGTGGTGGCTCACTGCAGCCTCAAACTTCGGGGCTCAGGTGATCCTCCCACCTCAGCTTCCTGAGTAGCAGGGACTACAGGGTGGGGCCACCACACCCAGCTAATTTTTTTTTTTTTTTTATAAAGACGAGATTTCACCATGTTGCCCAGGCTGGTGTCAAACTCCGGGTCTCAAGCGATCCTCCCACCTTAGCCTCCCACAGTGTTGGGATTATAAGCATGAGCCACTGTGACCAGACCAAAACACTTTTTATAGGGAAAATTGCAAATACATGAGAAAGGAGGGAGAAAAGTGTATTAACTCCCATGTAGCCATCACCCAGTTTCAACGATTATCAAATGATGGTCCATCTTATTTCACTGATCTCTCACTCACCCCTTTCTACAGATTATTTTAAAGCAAATCATAGACATCTATTTCATCCATTTTTAAGTATGCCTCTCTAAAAGGTAAGGGCTCTTTTTAGGCTGGGCGCGTGGCTCATGCCTGAAATCACAGCACTTTGGAAGGCTGAAGTGGATCACCTGAGGTCAGGAGTTGGAGACCAGCCTGACTAACATGGCGAACCCCATCTCTGCTAAAAATACAAAAATTGGCTGGGTGTTGTGCCACTGCACCTAGCCTGAGGGACAGAGAAAGACTCTGTCTCTAAATAAATAAATAAAGAAATGGTAATGGCTCCTTTTTTTTGTTTTTTTTTTTGAGACGGAGTCTCACTCTGTCGCCCAGGCTGGAGTGCAGTGGCCGGATCTCGGCTCACTGTAAGCTCTGCCTCCCGGGTTTACGCCATTCTCCTGCCTCAGCCTCCCGAGTAGCTGGGACTACAGGTGCCCGCCACCACGCCCAGCTAGTTTTTTTTTTGTATTTTTTTTAGTAGAGACGGGGTTTCACCGTGTTAGCCAGGATGGTCTCGATCTCCTGACCTCGTGATGTGCCCATCTCGGCCTCCCAAAGTGCTGAGATTACAGGCTTGAGCCACCGCGCCCGGCCAATGGCTCCTTTTTAAAGACAACTACAAGCCAGATGCACTGGGCCATTACTGTAGTCCTAGCTACTTGGGAGGCTGAAACAGGAGGATTGCTTGAGCCCAGGAGTTTGAGGCCCGCCTGGGCAACATAATAAAACCCTGTTTCTGAAAAATAAAATAAATAAATAAATGGCAATTACCATACCATTATGGCCCTTATAAAAGTTAACAATACTTTTAAAATTTGTAGAGACAGGGTCTTGTTTTGTTCCCCAGGCTGGTCTCAAACTCCTGGGCTCAAGCAATCCTCCCACTTTGGCCTCCTAAAGTGCTGGGATTACAGGCTTAAGCCATTGCGCCTGGTCGATCAGTCTCATTCTTACCATTATACTTGAAATTTCCTCCAGTAATGCTCTCCCTTTGACTCCTCACATGACTCCCTCACATCTCAGCCACAGTGTCATCATCTCAGAGAAGCCTTCCCTGACCACCTTGTATAACACAGCACACCTCATCACTGTATTCGCTTATCCAGTTTCATTTTTCTTTTTTTTTTTTTTTTGAGACAGAGTCTCGCTCTGTCGCCCAGGCTGGAGTGCAGTGGCCAGATCTCAGCTCACTGCAAGCTCCGCCTCCCGGGTTCACGCCATTCTCCTGCCTCAGCCTCCCGAGTAGCTGAGACTACAGGCGCCCGCCACCTCGCCCGGCTAGTTTTTTGTATTTTTTTAGTAGAGACGGGGTTTCACCGTGTTAGCCAGGATGGTCTCGATCTCCTGACCTCGTGATCCACCTGTCTCGGCCTCCCAAAGTGCTGGGATTACAGGCTTGAGCCACCGCGCCCGGCTCATTTTTCTTTATAGCAGTTATAGTTATCTAAAATTATATCGTTTGGGGAGGCTGAGGCAGGAGAATGGTGTGAACCCAGGAGGCGGAGCTTGCAGTGAGCTGAGATCGCGCCACTCCACCCTGGGCGATAGAGTGAGACTCCATCTCAAACAACAACAACAACAAAGCATTATATTGTTTGTTTGTCTCTATAAACAAATTATATTGTTTGTGGGTGCCTTGAGGGGAGGGGTTTCTCATTCACCAATATATCTCAAGAAACCAGCACAGTGGCTGGTATGTAAGAGGTGCTCGATAGGCTGGGTGTGGTGGTCATGTCTGTAATCCCAGCACTTTGGGAGGCTGAGGCCAAGGAGGATGGATCGCCTGAGGTTAGGAGTTTGAGACCAGCTTGACCGATATGGTGAAACCCCACCTCTACTAAAAATACAAAAATTAGCTGGGCTTAGTGGCATGCCTCTGTAGTCCCAGCTACTCAGGAGGCTGAGGCAGGAGAATTGCTTGAACTCAGAAGGCGGAGGTTGCGGTGAGCCGAGATCGCACCACTGCACTCCAGCCTGGGCAACAGGAGAGAAAACTCCGTCTCTACAAAAAAAAAAAAAAAAGTGCCCAATAAATACTTGTTGAATAAACGAATGGATGGACGGGTGGATTGATAGATTGAATAGCATCTTCTTAGTCATTTCCTCTCTCTCCTAACACTCAAACACACACACACACACACACACAGACACGGAAAGACTGGGCTCTACATTTTACATTTTTTTGGCTTTTCTTTTTTTTTTTTTTTTCTTTTTTGAGACCAGTCACCCAGACTGCTGAAATGCAGTGGTGTGATCATAGCTTACTGCAGCCTTCAACTCCTGGCTTTAAGCGATCCTCATGCCTCATCCCCCCGAAGTGGTTAGGACTACAGGTGCACACCACCATACCTATTTTTACTTTTGTAGAGACAGGATCTCACTAGTTGCCCAAGCTCATCTCGAACTCCTGGCTTCAAGCAATTCTCCCCCCTTGGCCTCCCAAAGTATTGGGATTACAGGTGTGAGCCACTGTGGACGGCCAGGTTCTGCGTTTCTTTTTTTAATTTTTATTTATTTGGGAGGCCAAGGCAGATGTGTCATTTGAGCCCAGAAGTTCAACATCAGCCTGGACAACATGGCAAGACCCCATCTTTTTTTTTTTTTTTTTTAATAAGATGGAGTCTCACTCTGTCGCCCAGGCTGAAGTGCAGTGGCGTGATCTCGGCTCACTGCAACCTTCGCCTCCCAGGTTCAAGCGATTCTCCTGCCTTAGGTTCCTGAGTAGCTGGGATTACAAGGGCCCACCACCATGCTCGGTAATTTTTTTTTTTTTTTTTTTTGAGACGGAGTCTCGCTCTGTCGCCCAGGCTGAAGTGCAGTGGTGCTATCTCGGCTCACTACAAGCTCCGCCTCCCGGGTTCACGCCATTCTCCTGCCTCAGCCTCCTGAGTAGCTGGGACTACAGGCGCCCGCCAACATGCTGGGCTAATTTTTTGTATTTTTAGTAGAGATGGGGTTTCACTGTGTTAGTCAGGATGGTCTCAATCTCCTGACCTCGTGATCCGCCCACCTCGGCCTCCCAAAGTGCTGGGATTACAGGCGTGAGCCACTGCGCCCGGCCAATTTTTTGTATTTTTAGTAAGAGACGGGGTTTCATTGTGTTGGCCAGGTTGGTCTTGAACTCCTGACCTCAGGTGATCCACCGCCTCAGCCTCCCAAAGTGCAGGGATTACAGGAGTGAGCCACCGTGCCGGGCCGAGACCCCATCTAAGAAAGACAGAAAGAGAGAAAGAGAGACAGAGAGAGAAGAAGAAGGAGAAGAAGAAGAAAAATAAAAGAAAGAGGCCAGGCGCAGTGGCTCACGCCTGTAATCCCAGCACTTTGGGAGGCCAAGGCAGGCAGATCATGAGGTCTAGAGATCGAGACCATCCTGGTCAACACGGTGAAACCCTGTCTCTACTAAAAATACAAAAATTAGCTGGGCATGGTGGTGGGCGCTTGTAGTCCCAGCTACTCGGGAGGCTGAGGCAGGAGAATGGTGTGAACCTGGGAGGCGGAGCTTGCAGTGAGCCGAGATAGCGCCACTACACTCCAGCCTGGGCGACAGAACGAGACTCCATCAAAAAGAAAAAAAAAAAAAGAAGAAAGAAAGAAGATCAAGTCAAACACTGTTACGGAAAAATAATTTTTTAGATCATTTTTTAAAAAATTGAGCAGTAGGGACCTCACTGGGGCCATAATGGGCAGGAAATAAAGGAACACGTGAGCTTCAGGGGGGATGTTACTCAACTTCCTCCATATTGCTCTTGATGTAGGTGGCAGGTCTCCCTAGGTCTCTTTCTTCTACCTCCTGAGATGCCCAGCAGGAGCCTTTCTCCTGCTGTGACTAGCCATGGGCTGCTTCTTCCAGTTTCAGCAAGTCCTGGCCCTCCTGGTTTGTGCTGGTAGTTGCTGGCAGTAACTCAAAGCAAAAGCCCATCTGGTAGACCAGGCCCCTGCTAGGCTATGCTGCACCCTCTTTCTGCAGTTGACTCCTTGGCTAGCAAGAGTACAGATTTTTCTTTCTTCTGCCCAAAAAGGGACTCTGGAGAGATGAATAGAGGAACATCAGGTTTTCTTCCAGGCCAGCTTCAGCGTTGGGATATTCAAAGCAACCTCTCATTTTAAACCACAGTTTCTGAGGCTCCTTGCCCATGGGTAGTTAGCATGGAAGGGGGCTTCTGGATGAGGAAGGCTTAGGTAGAATGACTCAGGCGCTATCTGCAGTGGTGGGCAGGGGAGGTCACTGCAGAAGAGGCATTAGCTGTCTCAGACAGCTAAACATTTGTCCTTTCTCCCAAATGGCTCATCCAGCAAGCTTCTGTGGGGTCAGTCTCCTGCCACTATACTCCAAGCGCCGAATTTTGGGGCTAGAGCAACCAAGGTCTTTATCTGACTCTGTTGTAGCTTGACGTCTCTTGGGAGCACGGCTGGGGGCTGGCTTCTCTGCTTCAGCCTTTGTTGAGGTGGCCAAAGGGGTATCCCCATAGGCCCGGTAGCCACCAACCAGGCAGTACGTCTCCCCATGCCAGCCTACCTGAGTTTCTCCACACCCTCGGTAGAGAACATGGTAGTGCCCAGGTGTGGGAGGAGAAGTGGCAGGCACTGCAGCTGGAAAGAAAACCAGAATTAGTAACTTTTACCTTATACACTGTGTTGCCTCCCGTCTCTCACGTCTCTTCCTAAGAAGTCCTTTCATCTTCTTCGCATTCCAGACACAGCCTTGGCCTATCACCTCTGTGTGTCCCCTAAGACAGGATGCTGGCTGTGAAAGCAGTTATGTGGAGCCTGTGGCAGCAGCAGAAGACCACGAGATACTCCTCATCCCTTCCAAAAAATACATTTCTTTTTTTTTTTGTTTTGTTTTGAGACGGAGTCTCGCTCTGTCGCCCAGGCTGGAGTGCAGTGGCGCGATCTCAGCTCACTGCAAGCTCCGCCTCCCGGGTTCCCGCCATTCTCCTGCCTCAGCCTCCCAAGTAGCTGGGACTACAGGCGCCCACAACCGCGCCCGGCTAATTTTTTGTATTTTTAGTAGAGACGGGGTTTCACCGTGGTCTCGATCTCCTGACCTTGTGATCCGCCCGCCTCGGCCTCCCAAAGTGCTGGGATTACAGGCGTGAGCCACCGCGCCCGGCCAAAAAATACATTTCTTAAGGTCTGTCACATCTCAGGCTTTAATGGAAATTATTTTCTTTTTCTTTTTTTTTTTTTTTTGAGACGGAGTCTCGCTCTGTCGCCCAGGCTGGAGTGCAGTGGCCGGATCTCAGCTCACTGCAAGCTCCGCCTCCCGGGTTCCCGCCATTCTCCTGCCTCAGCCTCCCGAGTAGCCGGGACTACAGGCGCCCACCACCTCGCCCGGCTAGTTTTTTGTATTTTTTAGTAGAGACGGGGTTTCACCGTGTTAGCCAGGATGGTCTCGATCTCCTGACCTCGTGATCCGCCCGTCTCGGCCTCCCAAAGTGCTGGGATTACAGGCTTGAGCTACCGCGCCCGGCCTCGGAAATTATTTTCAAGTTTTGTAAAAAATCATCTACTATTGGCAGGGTGTGGTGGTTCAGGCTTGTAATCTCAGCACTTTGAGAAGCTGAGGAGGGAATATCACTTGAGTCCAGGAGCACCAGCCTGGCCAACATGATGAAACCCCATCTCTACTAAAAATACAAAAAATTAGGCAGGCGTGGTGGTGGGCACCTGTAGTTCCAGCTGCTTGGGAGGCTGAGGCAGGAGAATCGCTTGAACCTGGGAGGTGGAGGTTGCAGTGAGCTAAGATCGTACCACTGCACTCCCCAGCCTGGGTGACAGAGCGAGACATTGTCTCAAAAAAAAAAAAAAAAAAAAAAAGGGCTGGGCGCGGTGGCTCAAGCCTGTAATCCCAGCACTTTGGGAGGCCGAGACGGGTGGATCACGAGGTCAGGAGATCGAGAGCATCCTGGCTAACACGGTAAAACCCCGTCTCTACTAAAAAATACAAAAAACTAGCCGGGAGAGGTGGCAGGCGCCTGTAGTCCCAGCTACTTGGGAGGCTGAGGCAGGAGAATGGCGTGAACCCGGGAGGCGGAGCTTGCAGTGAGCTGAGATCTGGCCACTGGACTCCTGTCTGGGAGACAGAGCGAGACTCCATCTCAAAAAAGAAAAAAAAAAAAAAAAAAAAAAAAGGATCTAATATGCCACTGCACTCCAGCCTGGGTAACAGAGCGAGAGTAAAATAAAAATATCTAATACCAATTGGTGGGCCAGGCACAGTGCCTCATGCCCGTAATCCTAGCATTTTGGGAGGCTGAGGTAGGCAGATCGCTTGAGCTCAGGAGTTCAAGACCAGCCTAGGCAACATGGCGAAACCCTGTCACTACTAAAAATAGAAAAAATTAGCTGGGTGTGGTGGCGCATGCCTGTAGTCCCAGGTACTAGCGAGACTGAGTTGGGAGAATCCCCTGAGCCCAGGAAGCTGAGGTTTCAGTGAGCTGTGATTATGCCAGTGCACTCCAACCTGGGCGACAGACACCCTGTCTCAAACCAAACCAAAACAAAACAAAACAAAAAATTCAGACCAGCCCCGGCAACATATCAAGACCCCGTCTCAATTAAAAAAAAAAAAAAAAGATGAGAACCTGTCTGAACACCTGCTCAGATGACATTTCACTTGCCCTTAGCAGTGAGCAGGAAGACTGTGGGTCCCTGAGTGGCCACGCCCTCGATATTACTTATGGCTAGGAAAGCTGTGAGGTGTGGTGGGCCAGCCCAAAAGGAACGTGTCAGCCAGGTGAAGCTGTGGGTACAGCAACGCCTCCTGTATAGATGCCCCCTGTATGCCTACCTGCTGCGCTGCCCTCCCAGGGGACAGAGGACATGTTAGAGAGAATATAGAGGATCCGGTCAGACATTGTCTCTCAGCCAACCAAACAGATTGGTATCTCACAGAGAAATGGTAGGGAGGTTTCCCTAGGACACAGGTGTGTAGTCACGCTGCCATGGAAACTGTGAAAGCTTGTGAGGTCATCACTACCCAGTGAAGTCACATAAGGAATCTGTGACCTAAGGGGCAGGCTTTGGGCCTTCAGGGTTTTGTGGAGGAGAGCAGGGCATAGATAGAGAGGAATCCTGCTTGGGCCCTCCCATCCAGCCCTCCCTACAAATGCCTAGTAGCCACTCTGTGGGGCACATCTGTTGGCTGGTGCAAGTTCCAGTGACCACAGGAGGGCAAGAGAAATCTAAATTCTGAGATGAACTGGAGAGGCAAGATTAATCTAAGAGATAGATAGGTAGCCACGCACTGGTGCTAAACAATCAACAGCAGGAGAGGCAGAGATTGGGATGGACAAAGGGATCATGGAAGGCTCCTTCCAGCTGGACTTGAAGGACAAGTGAGATCTGGACACACGCAAAGTGTAACTGCCCTACGGGTTCCCTTTGCCACTGCCTAGACAAAGCTGATTTATCAAGACAGGGAAATTGCAATAGAGAAAGAGTAATTCACGCAGAGCTAGCTGTGCGGGAGACTGGAGTTTTATTATTACTCAAATCAGTCTCCCTAAACATTCAGGGATCAGAGTTTTTAAAGATAATTTGGTGGGTGGTGGGCAGTGAGTCGGGAAAGCTGATTGGTTGGGTCAGAGATGAAATCATAGGGAATTGACTTGGGCGTAGCAGCTCATGCTTGTAATCCCAGCACTCTGGGAGGCTGACAAGCCTGGCCAACATGGCGAAATCCTGTCTCTACTGAGAAAACAAAAATTAGGCTGGATATGGTGGCTCATGCCTGTAATCCCAGCACTTTTGGAGGCCAAGGTGGGCGGATCACAAGGTCAAGAGATTGAGACCATCCTGGCCAATATGGTGAAACCCTGTCTCTACTAAAAATACAAAAATTAGCTGGGTGTGGTGGCATGCGCCTGTAGTCCCAGCTACTTGGAAGGCTGAGGCAGAAGAATCCTGAACCCAGGAGGTGGAGGTTGCAGTGAGCTGAGATCCAGCCATTGCATTCCAGCCTTGTGACAGTGAGACGTGACTCTGCCTCAAAAACAAAAACAACAACAAAAACAAAAGTTAGCTGGGCATGGTGGTGCACATCTGTAATCCCAGCTAGCTACTTGGGAGGCTGAAGAACTAAAATCACTGAAGCCCAGGAGGCAGAGACTGCAGTGAGTCAAAATCGTGCCACTGCACTTCAGCCTACGCGACAGAGTGAGACTCTGTCTCAAAGAAAAAAAAAAAAAAATCATAGGTGGTCGAAGGTATCCTCTTGCCCGGAGTCAGTTCCTGGGTTGGGGAGCTACAAGATTGACCAGAGCCACAAGATTGACCACTTGATGGTCAGCTGATCCATCAAGTGCAAGGTCTTTTTTATTTTATTTATTTATATTTTTTGAGACAGAGTCTCACTCTGTTGCCCAGGCTGGAGTGCAGTGGCGCAATGATCTTGACTCACTGCAAGCTCCCCAAGGGATTCTCGTGTTTCAGCATCCTGAGAAGCTGGGACTACAGGCACCCGCCACCACACCCAGCTAATTTTTGTAATTTTAGTAGAGACGGGGTTTTGTCATGTTGGCCAGGCTGCTCTCAAACTCCCCCGTCCTCAAGGGATCCACCTGCCTTGGCCTTCCAAAGTGCTGGGATTACAGGTGTGAGCCACTGTGCCTAGCCAATCAAGCGTAGGCTCTGCAGAATATCTCAAGCACTGATATTATGTTGCATATATAATATATAATGTATATATGACACATATGTGTATATACATGTATACACACACACACACATATATATATATATATATTTTTTGAGACCCAGTCCAACTTTGTTGCCCAGGCTGGAGTGCAGTGGCACGATCTCGGCTCACTGCAACCTCCATCTCCCAGGTTCAAGTGATTCTCCTGCCTCAGCCTCCTGAGTAGCTGGGATTACAGGCACCCTCTACCACGCTGGCTAATGTTTGTATTTTTAGTAGAGATGAAGTTTCACCATGTTGGTCAGGCTGATCTTCAACTCCTGACCTCAAGTGATCCACCTGCCTTGGCCTCCCAAAGTTCCGAGATTACAAGCGTGAGCCACCACACCTGGCCTATGTATATAATTTTTAAAAATTAAAACATTAACAAATATGGAACGCTTCATGGATTTGCATGTCATCCTTGCACAAGGGGTCGTGCTAATCTTCTCTATAGTTCCAATTTTATTACATGTATTGCTGAAGTGAGCATGATCTTAGGTTTTATATAGTGATGTTATCCCCAAGAACAATTTGGGGAATGGTCAGAATCTTGTAGCCTCGGCTGGGCGCAGTGGCTGACGCCTGTAATCCCAGCACTTTGGGAGGCCGAGGTGGGTGAATCACCTGAGGTCAAGAGTTCAAGAGCAACCTGGCCAACATGGTGAAACCCATCTCTACTAAAAATACAAAAAAATAGCCGGGTGTGGTGGCGGATGCCTGTAATCCCAGTTAGTCAGGAGGCTGAGGCAGGAGAATTGTTTGAACCCGGGAGGCGGAGGTTGCAGTGAGTCGAGATAGCGCCTTTGCACTCCAGCATGGGCAACAAGAGTGACTCCATCTCAAAAAAAAAAAAAAAAAAAAAAGAAAAAGAAAAAAGAACCCTGTAGCCTCTAGCTGCATGACTCCTAAACCATAATTTCTAATCTTTTGGCTGATTTTGTTACAAAGGCAGTCTAGTCCCCAGGCAAAAAGGGGGTTTCTTTTGGGAAAGGGCATTTAAACTATAAACTATAAACTAAGTTCCTCCCAAAGTTAGTTCAGCCTATGGTCAGGAATGAACAAGGACAGCTTGGAGGTTACAAGCAAGATGGAGTTGGTTAGATCAACTCTCTTTCACTGTCTCGGTTGTAATTTTGCAATGGCGGTTTCAATAGGAGAGGGAATACATTCCAATTAAGAAGACTGAAAACATACAGGCTCTTCTTTTTTTTTTTTTTTTTTTTTTTTTTTTTTTTTTTTTTTTTTTTTTTTGAGACGGAGTCTCGCGCTGTGTCACCCAGGCTGGAGTGCAGTGGCGCGATCTCGGCTCACTGCAAGCTCCGCCTCCCAGGTTCAGGCCATTCTCCTGCCTCAGCCTCCGAGTAGCTGGGACTACAGGCGCCCGCCACCACGCCCGGCTAGTTTTTTGTATTTTTAGTAGAGACGGGGTTTCACCATGTTAGCCAGGATGGTCTCGATCTCCTGACCTCGTGATCCACCCGCCTTGGCCTCCCAAAGTGCTGGGATTACAGGCTTGAGCCACCGCGCCTGGCCATACAGGCTCTTCTTGACTTTGTTCTGCCCCAATGTAAATTCATAGCACCCTCACATTTTTACCACCTAAGACTCAAGAAAGCCAAGAGGTTAGGGGTCTATCCAAGGTCATACAGGTAGCAGAGAGGCATTCTGTCAGCAGGGCTTCGTTTGGAGCTCCAGATTGTAGCTATTAAGAATGAGGACAGGCCGGGCGCGGTGGCTCAAGCCTGTAATCCCAGCACTTTGGGAGGCCGAGGCGGGTGGATCACGAGGTCAGGAGATCGAGACTATCCTGGCTAACATGGTGAAACCCCGTCTCTACTAAAAATACAAAAAACTAGCCGGGCGTGGTGGCGGGCGCCTGTAGTCTCAGCTACTCAGGAGGCTGAGGCGGGAGAATGGCGTGAACCCGGGAGGCGGAGCTTGCAGTGAGCTGAGATCACGCCACTGCACTCCAGCCTGGGAGCACAGCGAGACTCCGTCTCAAAAAAAAAAAAAAAAAAAAAGAATGAGGACAAACTCATTACATTTAAAGGTGGTGTGGCTGGGCGCGGTGGCTCACGCCTGTAATCCCAGCACTTTGGGAGGCCGAGGCGGGCGGATCACGAGGTCAGGAGATCGAGATCATCCTGGCTAACATGGTGAAACCCCGTCTCTACTAAAAATACAAAAAATTAGCCAAGAGTGGTGGCAGGTGCCTGTAGTCCCAGCTACTCAGGAGGCTGAGGCAGGAGAATGGCATGAACTTGGGAGTCAGAGCTTGCAGTGAGCCGAGATCGTGCCACTGCACTCCAGCCTGGGCAACAGAGCAAGACTCCATCCCCCCCCCGCCAAAAAAAAAGGTGATGTACACTGGGAGGTATGTTAAATGTGCTCTAAGGCAAAATGAGGCTCCCAAATGACTGTCTGAAGTGCGCATGATGGTTCTATTTTTAAAATTTATTCTTTTTTCAGAAACAGAGTCTCACTTTGTCATCCAGGCTAGAGTACAGTGGCACCATCATAGCTCACTGTAACCTGGAACTCCTGGCCTCAAGTGATCCTCCTGCCTTGGCCTCCCAAAGTGCTGGGATTATAGATGTGAGATGCCACGTCTACAGGTGAGCCTATTTTAACATGAAATTCAAACAAATTCATGACAAGATAAGAATCCCAAATGACTGGCGAGGCGCCTTGGCTCACGCCTGTAATTCCAGCACTTTGGGAGGCTGAGGCAGGTGGGTCACTTGAGGCCAGGAGTTCACAGCCAGCCTGGCTAACATGGCAAAACCCTGTCTCTACTAAAAATATAAAAACTAGCTGCGCATGTTGATGTGCACTTGTAATCCCAGCTACTCAGGAGGCTGAGGCCCAAGAATTGCTTGAACCTGGGAGGCGGAGGTTGCAATGAGCCGAGATTGTGCCACTGTACTCCAGCCTGGGTGACAGAGTAAGACTCTGTCTCAAAAAAAAAAAAAAAGTAACAATACAAAATCATAACCTTATCATTACACTGCCCTCTCTTTAAATAGGCAAACAATGACAGTCTCATCACTATGAAAGGATGAGGTTTAGCCCCCAGCAGCAGCCCAGGTCAGCACTGTAAAGAGGTACCAAAAGGTCATTTGGGCCAGGCATGATGACTCACGCCTGTAATCCTAGCACTTTGGAAGGTGGAGGCAGGAGTATCTCTTGAGCCCAGGAGTTTGAGACCAGCCTGGGTAACATAGCTAGACCTTGTGTCTATTTTTTTTACATATAAAAAAGGTGATTTAGTCCTACTCAAAGAAACAGGCAACTCTGCCCTTAGCCTGATTAGGACCATACTAGGAGCAGCCTTTAGTTCAGTGTGGCCAAGAACTTCCTACTAAAGAGAGATGACCTTTACGAGAGGTCTCCCTGTTACTGGCCTTGAAAAAACAAACATGGGACATTTATTTAGTGGGGTTATTGCAGAGGGGATATGCCCAGGAGGTACAGACGGCCTGATCTTTGGAGACTGGGTCACCCTGGTTGAGAATCACAGCACCTTCTCTCATATGTTGCTTTAGTGTGGTGCTAATTACAGCAGACGGCCTGCAGGGAGTGGTAGGAGGTAAAATATCAAGGGTACGGTTCCTCGGAAGTTTGTTCTGGCGGGAGGGGTAGCAAGACATCACTCAGATTCTCCAACGCTCTGGAGAGAGTACTTGTCCGGAAGCATCCCTGTGGTCTTGTGGGGGTACACAGCCTTATAGGAATTTGCTGGGACTCTGGGAAAGGCAGTACAGCATAGACAAATGGTTCATCGATTTAGGAGGGCCAGAGTATCACCCAGGGGAGTTTACAAAGACAGTATTCTCAGGTCAAACTTTAGAGAGCTTAATCCCATCTGGAGTGGGGCTCAGGATTGGTTTTTTTTTTTTTGAGACAGGGTATTGGCTCTGTCACCCAGGCTGGAGTGCAGAGGTGCAATCTTGGCTCACCGAAACCTCTGCCTCCCGGGTTCAAGCCATTCTTGCGCCTCAGCCCCCCAAGTAGTTGGGATTTCAGGCGTTCACCACCACATTCAGCTAATTTTTTTTGTATTTTTAGTAGAGATAGGGTTTTGCCATGTTTGCCAGGCTGGTCTTAAACTCCTGATCTTAGGTGATCCTTCCGCCTCAGCCTCCCAAAGTGCTGGGATTACAGGTGTGAGCCACCACACCCGGCTTTTTTCTTGAGATAAGAGTCTTGCTCTGTCCCCCAGGCTGGAGTGTAGTGGTATGATCTTGGCTCACTGCACCCTCCGCCTCCCAGGTTCAAGTGACTCTCCTGCCTCAGCCTCCCGAGTAGCTGGGACTACAGGCACGTGCCACCACGCCGGGTTAATTTTTGTAATTTTTTTGTATATATATATATTAAAAAAATGCTATATGGTTATCTTGCCAGTTTTGTAAAACAGTTTAATCACCTCTCCTCTTTCTCGGCCACTGAGTTGGGATAGAAGTACAAGCAAAACTCTGTGTTAGTCTACCCTTTACTTTCCTGCCGGTACCTTCCAGAGAGATTTCGCCAAGATGCCTGTTTGTCTTGAGCGCTGTTAGTGAAGAACTCTTGTCTACTGCTGGTCATAGTTCCTTTCCTTTCCCTGGGGGCTTAATGGATACCTTTTTGGGGGCAGGAAATAAAAACTCAATGTTTATAAATTAAAACATCAACTGAAAGAGCCTTTGTCCTAGATGTGGCAGTCTGGGGTATGAATCCTCAGAAACTACTGAATTCCGCCCCAGTGCTAAATATTCTTAGGGGAGGCACATAAAAACATCATTTATTGTTAGAAATCATGACATGATACAAAGTCAAAATCCACTTGTGTCTTGTGAAAGACTACAGAAAGCCATGCTCAGCAGCTTCTTCTCCAATGCTGGCTAGCATCTTACCTTTCCAAGTCACATGGCAGTTCATCCTACCCTCAAGGAGTTGACGGCAGCCCACAGCCTCCCACTCACAAGTGTGATCACCCACCCAAGATACTGGGAAATATCCCTGTTCTAGGATCACATTTTAATCAGATTTGTCAAAATCCGGTTGCTGCGGCAAAGGCTCTTTCACCGAGGATACTAGTCCTGGAAGACTTCTCCTTCGGCGAGCCGCCAGCTCAATCTTCTGAACCAGGCTCACATCCCAGGGATGGGTCACAAAACTGATGACGGTGCCTGGAACCTCGCTCCCCACACGGCCCACTCTCCCTGCTCTGTGGATGTAATCTTGCAGCGTTGGGGGGAAATCATAATTGACAACCAGCTCCACACCGGTGCTGTCCAGGCCCCGAGAGGCTATGTCTGTACAGAGAAGTATGTCTCGGGAGCTCTTCTGGAAGGACTGGAAGATTCCTGCCCTCATTAAGGCTGGCATTTGCCCCTGCAACCTTAGGTGTTGGATTTTGTGATCATCCAGAATATATCCCAGCCAGTTCACAGTGCTGGAGCTATTACAGAACACCAGAACAGTTCCTGAGGGGCCAGTCCTTTCTGCTCTGTTATGATGCTTGAGAATGTGCACCAGCTCGGCTACCTTATCTGCTCCCTTCAGTCTCAGAAATGTCTGTTTCACATGAGGCATGATACAGTGGAGATTGGAGCTGGTGATGGTGGTGACAGCATCTGGGCTGGCGACTTTATCCAGCAACTGGCCTACACCTTCGGGAAATGTGGCTCCTACCAGCACTAACTGAGCTTTGGGATTGAAGCGGTCTTCCAAGTCAGCTGGGCCGTCTGCTATGTGGCTCTTCTCTAAGATGTAGTCCACCAGTTCCAGGAAGCTTTCATCCAGCAGTGTGTCTGCCTCATCCAACACCAAGAATGAGAGTTGCTCCAGACTAATCAGTCGACTTTTCAGGGCCTTCCACAGAGCCCCTGGAGTGGCCACTAGCACATCTGCTGAAGGTTGTCTGGACAATTGCATCCTGATCCTACGTATGCCGTGGCCTCCCTCCAGGTCCCGCACCAGCAGGCCCAAGGAGCGGCCCAAGGGTTGGGCCACAGCCCGCACCTGTTGGGCCAGTTCTCGGGAAGGAACAAGGACTAGGCCTCGGGGAGCGGGGATACGAAGGGAGTCCAGGCTTGGCTGGCCCATGAGCCGTTGAAACAGCGGCAGGAGGTAGCTGAGAGTCTTGCCACTGCCGGTTTCTGCGGCGCAAAGGACGTGGCGGCCGCGAAGTAGTTGGGGGATGGTGTTAGACTGCACGGTTGTGGGCTGAACGACTTCAGGCGCAACCTCCTGTAGTGCGTGCAGCACACGGGGCTCCAGGCCCAGGTCAGCAAAGTTGCCCTCGGACGAGAGCTTTTGCACAGCTGGCGCCTCCTGTTGCGCTCGCTCGATGGAGAAGTGGTCCCGACGCGCGCGTCGACTCTTCCAGCCTCGAGAGGCTAGCGGCGCGCTCTCCCAACGACCCAGTGTGAGGCGCGCCGGCTGGTTGAACTCCGGCCGCCGCGCCGAGACCAGCAGCCGTCCAGGTCGAACCAGCACCGGCCTCGGGAGGTTCCGCTGCCTGCTCTGCCGTTGTTCCAACTGCCGCTGTAAAGCCACTGGAATGCGCACCACCGGCAGGGGTTCGTCGGGACTGCGGACCGTGAGACCTCGTCGGGGCGCCAGGATCAACCGAGCCACGAGGGAAAAGAGCCTCACTGGCCGCGATAGAGCCATGTTTCCCTCAGTGCGGCAGAAGCGCACACAAGTGACGTCACGGACGCGCCGCGACCTCGCCTACGGTGGCTGGCGAGGCTCAGTACATTGTACGGAGCTGCAGCACCGTGAGGAAGAAGGGAGGTTCTCTTTAAGAGTTCAGCTGCGAGGTCTGTAGCTCGGAATAGGGGATGGCGACATCCAGACCCGGCCAGCCTTGGGGAAGGGTGCGTCGTGGAGGCAGGACTGGAGGCTGGCGATACGAGGCGGCAGTGGGGCCTTGACCCAATGGATCATGAGGGCGGAGGGCTTCTGGCGATTGGTTACCTGGTTCCTGGGATTCTCTTTAGTTGTTCCTTATTGCCCAGAGATAGCTTGTCCCGTGCTGGTCTCCGAGGTTGCAGCTGTTTTCCCAGATGTGTTCCCTGCGCAGGGTCTGGTAATCCTTTTTTATTGAGAATTTGAATGAATGGTCAGGCCTAGGGGCCGAGACAGGGGTGTGAAATCGTAGATCTGGTCTCAACCCCTCACGCTCCCTGTCTGAGAGCCCAGAGTGCAAGCTGATGGCCTTCAGCTGCTTCTCTCTCTCAAGTGGGAGGTGAGGTCTTCAGGCTTTATTTCAAGCTAGGTCATCTCTTCTTCACAGTTATTTTCCTTACTTTTCAGCCAAGATTCACTCTCTACTCCTTCGTCACGCATCCCAACTTCTCATCCTGAACCCACCCCTCTTGCAGCCCGCTCAGCTCCGCTGGTTTCCCGGTCAGAAACCTATATTGCCTAAATAGTAGTAAGAAGGGTGCTGCGACCCTGCGAAGTGAGCAGGTACGTGGCTTATCATGTAGCCCTGGTCAGGCAGAATATTTTACCTGAATTCAGATATTCGGGTTGTAAAAACAAGAACTATATGAGTCACCATTTTTTTTTTTTTTTTGTCCTGAGACACAGTCTCGTTCTGTCACCCAGGCTGGAGTGCAGTGGCGCGATTTCGGCTCACTGCAACCTCCGCCTCCTGGGTTCAAGCGATTCTCCTGCCTCTGCCTCCCGAGTAGCAGAGACTACAGACATGCACCACCCACTCCCGGCTACTTTTTTCTATTTTGTTTTTTTTTTTTTTGAGACGGAGTCTGGCTTTGTCACCCAGGCTGGAGTGCAGTGGCCGGATCTCAGCTCACTGCAAGCTCCGCCGCCCGGGTTATGCCATTCTCCTGCCTCAGCCTCCCAAGTAGCTGGGACTACAGGCGCCGCCACCTCGCCCAGCTAGTTTTTTTTTTTGTATTTTTTTAGTAGAGACGGGGTTTCACCGTGTTAGCCAGGATGGTCTCGATCTCCTGACCTCGTGATCCGCCCGTCTCGGCCTCCCAAAGTGCTGGGATTACAGGCTTGAGCCACCGCGCCCGGCCCCTTTTTTCTATTTTTAGTAGAGGCAGGGTTTCACCATGTTGGCCTCGCTGGTCTGGAACTCCTGGCCTCAAGTGATCTTCCCACCTCGACCTCCCAAAGTGATGGGATTACAAGCGTGAGCCACCATGCCCAACAGACACTTATTGAACAGATCTGGAAAATGGGTGTCAGATATTTTCTGTAATCCGCAGTGCCTGGGGTGGGAGATAAGGTAAATGTTTATGGGTTAACTCTCTGGGAGGTTCGTAACATCTGGAGAAAGCGTTTTAGTTTCATCAAATACCACTGAAAAGATAAAAACTGCTTTTTTGGCCGGGCGCGGTGGCTCAAGCCTGTAATCCCAGCACTTTGGGAGGCCGAGACGGGTGGATCACGAGGTCAGAAGATCGAGACCATCCTGGCGAACACGGTGAAACCCCGTCTCTACTAAAAAATACAAAAAACTAGCCGGGCGAGATGGCGGGCGCCTGTAGTCCCAGTTACTTGGGAGGCTGAGGCAGGAGAATGGCGTAAACCCGGGAGGCGGAGCTTGCAGTGAGCTGAGATCCGGCCACTGCACTCCAGCCCGGGCGACAGAGCGAGACTCCGTCTCACAAAAAAAAAAAAAAAAAAAAAAAAAACTGCTTTTTTTGGAATAGTATGAAGAAAAACTTTTACAATTTTAAGTACACTCTACCCTTGTGCTACACAATTAGACTTTCTGGAGAGTTGCCAGATAAACCAGAGGAGTAGAGGCTTTTTTTTCTCCACAAGAAAACATCTGGAAGTACGAAGAGAAAGTTTTGAGTAGTGATGGGTGAATGAACAGTCATTGGATAAGGTAGTGGTTCTAAAACAAGGGTGATTTTGCCCTTCCCCCCCCTTTCCCTCCCACCATATTTGACAATGGCTGGAGACTTTTTTTTTTTTTTTTTTTGAGACAGTCTCACCCTGTTGCCCAGGCTGAAGTGCAGTGTTGCAGTCTTGGCTCACTGCAGCCTCTGCCTTCTGGGTTCAAGGGATTCTCCTGCCTCAGCCATCTGAGTAGCTGGGATTACAGGCATGCGCTACCACGCCCAGGTAACTTTTGTGTTTTTAATAGAGACAGAGTTTCACTCTGATGGGCAGGCTGATCTCAAACTCCTGACCTGGTGATTTGCCCGTCTTTGCTGAGATTACAGGTGTGAGCTGCTGTGCCCGGCCGGATTCTATGCTACTTTTATGATTCTACAAACTCAGGGCTCCTCCTTATCCAAATAGTTCCTTGGGGCCAGGCTCACGCCTGTAATCCCAGCTACTCCGGAGGCTGAGGCAGGACAATCATTTGAACCCGGGAGGTGGAGGTTGTTGCGGTGAGCCGAGATCACACCACTGCACTCCAGCCTGGGCGACAGGGCGACGCTCTGTCTAAAAAAAAAAAAAAAAAAGTCGTTTGGATGTTTGTCCCAACAGGTTTCATCCATTTCCATGTGCCACTGTTTTTCAGAAATCAAACAAAGAATTACTCTGTACAAAGCCAGAACAAATATATCAAAGTAATCCCGAAGTATCAGAACAAAATAATACGTATGTATGTGCATTTGGGTTTTTGGGTTTTGTTTAAACATCCAGGGTAGGGTAGCTGGTTAATATATAGTTGTTTTCTCATTATGCTTGAGTCCTTACAATATGATTACCTCAAAATTTCACAGGAGTTAGAGCTTGCCTAAGCCTGTCTGTGCCCATGGCCACTAATTTCTTCTTGTCACATCACTAGACACTGCCTACCTTTTTTTTTTTTTTGAGACAGAGTCACGCTCTATCGCCCAGGCTGTAGTGCAGTGGCACCATCTCGGCTCACTGCAAGCTCCACCTCCCCGGTTCATGCCATTCTCCTGCCTCAGCCTCCCGAGTAGCTGGGACTACAGGCGCCCGCCACCACGCCTGGCTAATTTTTTGTATTTTTAGTAGTGACGGGGTTTCACCATGTTAGCCAGAATGGTCTCAATCTTCTGACCTCGTGATCCGCCCGCCTCGGCCTCCCAAAGTGCTGGGATTACAGGTGTGAGCCACCACGCCCGGCGACACTGCCTACCGTTTTTCCCCCTCACTCACGGTAGACATTGAGTAACTTCTAATTGTTTTCTTGAGATATTTTTATAAGTAGTGCTTTAGAAATAGGAAAGGTGTCCTTATTGTGAAAAAAATCTAAGCTCCTGGGATCAGGAGCTTGGTGTGTTCCTTGGATCTCAGTTAATAATGGTATATTCATTCATTCAACAAATACTTCCTGAGCACCATGCATGTGCCAGGCACTGACTGTGAACAAAACAGCCAAAATTCCTGCCCTTGTGGAATTTACATTCTGATTTAATTGATTTGGGGTAAGGCCTAGACAGAGTCTTACTCTGTCACCCAGGCTAGACTTCAGTGGCACAATCTCGACTCACTGCAACCTCTGCCTCCCAGGTTCAAGTGATTCTTCTGCCTTAGCCACCCCAGTAGCTGGGATTACAGGTGCGTGCTACCACACCCAGCTAATTCTGCATTTTTAGTAGAGACGAGGTTTTGCCATGTTGACCAGGCTGATCTTGAACTCCTGACCTCAGTTGATCCGCCTACCTCGGCCTCCCAAAGTGCTGGGATTACAGATGTGAGCCACTGTGCCCGGCCCAGAAATTGGTATTTTTAAAAACCTCTCCAGATGTAACTAGGCTTGAGAATCACAGTTATAAATGAAGCACTTTGGAGATTGCAAGCATTACAACAATAAAAAGTGCTGTTAATATTCCTTTATTGTTCCTCCGTTTTCCCACCTGTAGCAGGACTGTTGCACAGGTAATCATATTTCAGTCATTGTCACTATAGTATGCCTGGACCCTTTGACCTTCCTTCTTATCCAGCTCCCTACCTGCTCTTTGTCTTTTACCCTCTAGTCCACCTTCTGTTTCCCAAATGATGTTATCAAAGCACAGCTAGGCTGGGTGTGGTGGCTCACGCCTGTAATCCCAGCACTTTGAGAGCCCAAGGCAGGCAGATCACGAGGTCAGGAGTTCAAGACCAGCCTGGCCAACGTGGTGAAACCCCGTCTCTACAAAAATACAAAAATTAGCTGGGCGTGGTGGCACACGCCTGTAATCCCAGCTACTAGGGAGGCTGAGGCGGAAGAATCACTTGAACCAGGGAGGCGGAGGTTGCAGTAAGCTGAGATCATGCCATCGCACTCCAGCCTGGGTGATAGAGCAAGAGTCCGTCTAAAAAAAAAAAATAAACAACAGCTATGGCCATGTTACCCTTTGACTCAAAAGCCATTCATGAATCCCTGTTGCCTGCAGATTATCTCCTAATCAGTATCCAGAATTGGGCTCAACCTCTTCTATTGCTTCCTTATCTGAATCTTGTTCACTCAAGTGATGCCTCCCATGTAAGTTGGCCAAAGGGCTTGTAGTTTTTTACTGGGTAAGCCAGAGATTGGAGTAGTCATTCATCTCCTCTAAAACCAAACTTGAGTGATAACAAAGCACTTTAAATGCACTTTGGCTGGGATAGAGTTCTTCTGTGACCAAAGCATGCACTGAATCATAGCTCTTGTTGCATGTGGTCCATTAACTTCTTTTTTTTTTTTTTTTTTGGAGATGGAGTTTCGCTTTTGTTGCCCAGGCTAGAGTGCAGTGGCGTGATCTCAGCTCACCGCGACCTCCGCCTCCTGGGTTCAAGCAATTCTCCTGCCTCAGCCTCCTGAGTAGCTGGGATTACTGGCATGCACCATCACGCCCGGCTAATTTTGTATTTTTAGTAGAGACGGGGTTTCTCCATGTTGGTCGGGCTGATCTGGTCTCAAACTCCCGACCTCAGGTAATCCGCCTGCCTTGGCCTCCCAAAGTGCTGGAATTATAGGCATGAGCCACCTCACCCGGCTGCCATTAACTTCTTTTTACAGCAAACACTAAGCGTCCACCATATGCCAGATTGTATACTCTCTGATGAGGATCTGGTGATGAACAAGCCACAGTGCCTATTTTCACCTTACAGTGAAGAAGGCATATTGACAGATACTTGCTCTTCTATTAATAGGTGCCAGGATAGCTCCATGCCAGGACAGGAGTGAGCTCAGAGGTGCCTTTACCCTGTTTTGGGAGATGTTGGTCAGAGAAGGCTTCCAGGAGGAGGTGACATCTGTAATGAGGTTCTAAAAGTCTACAGGGAGTCAGTCAGGTGGAAGAATAGGGATGTGGCCCCTGGGCAGGGGCAGCTTGTCCAGAGACCCCATACTGAGAGAGAGCAGGCCAGGTTGAGGAACTGGAAATATTTCAGAATAGCTGAAGCTTAGCATGGGGGAGTTCTGAGGGCAGGAGGCAAGTGATGAAAGAGGCTTCTGTGGCAGAAGAGACCAGACCTTATATTTACTGTGTTAAAGAGTGCAGACTTAATTTTACGGGCAGTAGGGAAGATGTCCAGAAATGGAAATATCATGTCTTGATTTGCTTTTGGAAAGAGCCCTTTGGCTGGAAGGAGCATGGATTGGAAGTGATAAGCCTGGAAGCACAGAGAGTGGTTTGGAGACTATTGTCGTGGTTCAGTTGATAGATGATGGCAGTGGTAGAGCCGAGAAGCTCTTTGAGGTTAAGAGCTTAGTGCTTTTCATGTCTTTACACCTCACGCCTTGATCTTAAAAGAGCTAGCATATGTTTGTCGATATGACAACATAATAATAGACATTAGAGGCTGGGCGCGGTGGGTCACGCCTGTAATCCCAGCACTTTAGGAGGCCAAGGCAGGTGAATCACGAAGTCAGGAGTTTGAGACCAGCCTGGCCAACCTGGTAAAACCCTGTCTCTACTAAAAAAATATATATATAAAAAATTAGCTGGGCATGGTGGCGGGCACCTGTAATCCCAGCTACTCGGGAGGCTGAGGCAGGAGAATTGCTTGAACCCAGGAGGCAGAGGTTGCAGTGAGCCGAGATCGCGCCACTGCACTCCAGCCTGGGAGACAGTACGAGACTCCATCTCAAAAAAAAAAAAAAAAAAGCATTAGAGTGTTGAAACCGTGAAAGCATGATGATGAGATGTTATGGCTAACATTTATTAAGCCTTTAGTATATGCTGAGAACTGTTGTACACCATGGAATTCACTCTTCACAGCATTTCCTTTGACTCCTATAGTGGAGCCTCATATTCCACAAGGAGAAGCTGAGGCTCAGCTGGGTTAATTACTGTGCCCGAGGAACAACTGGGATTCAAATGAAGGTCTGTCCAATTCCAGAGCTCAGAATCTTAACTATGAAATGCTATATCAGGGCTGGGCACAGTGGGTCAAGCTTGATTCCAGCACTTCGGAAAGTTAGGCAGAAGAATCGCTAGAGGCCAGGAGTTGGAGACTAGCCTGAGCAACATAGCAAGACCCTATCGCGACAGAAAAATTTAAACACAAACTTAGCTAGATGTGGTGGAACGTGCCTGTAGTCCCAGTTACTGCAGACGCTGAGATGGGAGGATCCCTAGAGCCCAGGAGTTTAGGACTGCAGTGAGCCATGATTGTGCCACTGCACTCCAGCCTGGGTAACCCAGCAAGGTCCCATTGCTAAAAAAAAAAAAAAAAAAAAAAAAAGCTATGTCATCTCTTTCTCCTCAAATCTAACAAATCATTTTTACTTTTTGTCATGTATATATATTTTGTTTTTTTGTTTTTAATTTTATTTATTTATTTATTTTTAAATTTTTTTTTTTTATTAGAGATGGGGGTCTTACTATGTTGCCCTGACTGGTCTTGAACTCTTGGGCTCAAATGATCCTCTTGCCTCAGCCTCCCAAAGTGTTAGGATTACAGGTGTGAGCTACCACACCTGGTGTATTTACACTTTAAAAATTTTTTTTTGAGGCAGAGTCTTGCTCTGATTTCCAGGCTAGAGTGCAGTGATACGATCTTGGCTCACTGCAGCCTCCGTCTCACAAATTCAAATGATTCTCCTGCCTCAGCCCCGCAAGTAGGTGGGATCACAGGCCCGCGCCACCATACCCGGCTAATTTTTGTATTTTTTGGTAGATATGGGGTTTGCCATGTTGCCCAGGCTGGTCTCGAACTACTGAGCTCAGATAATCTGCCCACCTTGGCCTCCCAGAGTGTTGGGATTATAGGCATGAGCCACTGCACCCAACCACACATTCAGAGTAGGAAATAGGATAATTCTCTAAATATTTAATTCTAGTTGACTTTATAAATTTGTATTTTAGAGCTAGATGCAATGGCTTACGCTGGTAATCCCAACACTTTGGGAGACTGAGGCGGGTGGAGTAGCTAGGACCACAGGTGTGCACCACCGTGCCCAGCTAATTTTTTGTAGAGGTGGGGTCTTATCATGTTGCCTGGGCTGGTCTTGAACTCTTGGCCTCAAATGATCCTCCCGCCTCAGCCTCCCAAAGTGCTGGGATTACAGGTGTGAACCAGCATGCCTGGCCAGAAATTGCTTTTTAAGCATGCATTGTCTTTGGAGAAAATTGACAGAGAAGGGAATGGTAAAGTTTGTTTATACCCATTGTTTTCCCTGAATAGTGCTATGTTCAATCTGAAAGCATTATAATTAATGGGATTATGAAAGTTGCAGATACCAGGATGAAACCGCTTTTGTCAAAATAGGACAAGGAAGGTGTGAAGTAGAGGGAGCTCATGCTTACATGTCCGAGATAAGAACTATTTCCAAGGCTTTTCTAAAAACTCCACTAGAGGACAGGAGTGGTGACTCACACCTGCCATCCCAGCACTTTGGGAGGCTGAGGCGGGCGGATCACTTGAGGTCAGGAGTTCGAGACCATCCTGGTCAACATGGTGAAACCCCATCTCTACTGAAAACACAAAAATTAGCTGGGCGGCCGGGCGCTGTGGCTCACGCCTGTAATCCCAGCACTTTGGGAGGCCGAGGTGGGAGGATCACGAGGTCAGGAGATCGAGACCATCCTGGTCAACATGGTGAAAACCCGTCTCTACTAAAAATACAAAAAAATTAGCCGGGCGCGGTGGCGGGCGCCTGTAGTCCCAGCTACTCGGGAGGCTGAGGCAGGAGAATGGCGTGAACCCGGGAGGCGGAGCTTGCACTGAGCCGAGATTGCGCCACTGCACTCCAGCCTGGGCGACAGACCAAGACTCCGTCTCAGAAAAAAAAAAAAAAAAAAAATTAGCCGGGCATGGTGGTTAATTTTTGTCCCAGCTAGTCGGGAGGCTGAGGCAGGAGAATTGCTCGAACCTGGGAGGTGGAGGTTACAGTGAGCCAAGATCACGCCACTGCACTCCAGCCTCGGCGACAGAGTGAGACTCCATCTCAAAAAATATATATATAAATAAATAAATGAATAAAAACCCACTAGAAATCCCTTCATGTCTTTCATGAATCACCTGCTTTGCATGGCCTGCATGTTTTGCATGTGTATATATATTTCTATGACAAGGTTTATCAGTAGACATTATTTTTTTTTCTTTTTTTTTTTTTTTGGAGACAGGGCCTTGCTCTGTCACCCAGGCTGGAGTACAGTTGCACAATCATAGCTCACTGCTGCATCGAACTCCTGGACTCCAAATGATTCTCCTGCTTAAGACTCCTGTAGTGGCTGGGACTGCAGGCACCTTCCATCACTTCTGGCTAGTTAAAAAAAATATATATATTTTTTAGTAGAGATGGGGTCTTGCTATGTTGTGCAGACTGGTCTCAAACTCCTGGCCTCAAGTGATCCTCCTGCCTTGGCCTCCCAAAGTGATGGGATAACAGGTGTGAGCCACCTTGCCTGGCATAGACATTTTTTAGGACTATCGTAATTCAGATAAAATGCTCTGGAAAGAATACTTTCCCAGCAATGGCATCTCCACCAATGAACTGAAGACAGCGCTGGCTTTGATCCTCTGGGGAACTCATGAACTCGTTTATTTTATTTTATTTTTTTTTTGAGACGGAGTCTTGTTCTGTCACCAGGCTGGAGTGCAATGGCGTGATCTTGGCTCACTGCAACCTCTGCCTCCCAGGTTCAAGTGATTCTCCTGCCTCAGCTTCCCGAGTAGCTGGGACTACAGGCGTGTGCTGCCACACCCAGCTAATTTTTATATTTGTAGTGGAGATGGAGTTTCACCATGTTGGCCAGGATGGTCTCGATTTCTTGACCTCGTGATCCGCCTGCCTTGGCCTCCTAAAGTGCTAGGGATTACAGGTGTGAGCCACTGTGTCTGGCCGTGAACTCTGTTTCTAAGCAACTTATATAAATCTCTCCCTTTCTGCTAATAAAAGCTTCCTTTTCCCCTTCTATCACCATATGTACTTGTGGCTTGCTGCATCCTGGATTATAATCCTTTTCTCCCATTCTCAAATAAACTCAACATGTTTGGAGATAATTTTTCTTTAATGTCTTTTTTTTTTTTTAAGGTTAACAGGATATGATGTCCATGTAACTGAAGTTAAGGTTACTATTTTTTACTTTTTGAGATGGAGTCTCACTCTGTTGCCCAGGCTAGAGGGCAGTGGTGTGATCTCGGCTAACTGCAACCTCCGCCTCCCTGGTTCGAGTGATTCTTCTGCTTCAGCCTCCCGAGTTGCTGGGATTACAGGTGCGCACCACCATGCCTGGCTAATTTTTTTATTTTTAGTAGAGACAGGGTTTCACCATGTTGGCCATGCTGGTCTCGAACTCCTTATCTCAGGTGATCCTCCCGCCTTGGCCTCCCAAAGTGCTGGGATTACAGGCGTGAGCCACTGTGCCTGGCCAAGGTTACTGTCTTAAGAAATTGGAAGTAATAGAGGAGACCAGCCCTTAAAAGGAATGGTAGAAGAGATTGGAAATAAGTGACTAAAGTGTGATGTGAGTGTGATCTCAGGGTGGGGTGAGTGGTTGTGGCAGTAACTGGGAAAGGCATGGGGGCTGCCTAGTTTTTCTCAGAGGAGCCTCCTTAGAGGCAGGGTGAGTCAGGCACCTCTGACAGAGTGCCAGAGGAAGTTCCCAGACCAGCCACCCTACAAGAGGCTGTCCTCTCGGCTACCACAGTGGGGTATTCAGTCATACCTTACAAAGCAGCCTCTAAAGGCCAGGTACCTGGCTTAGTGCTAGAAACCTGGCAGTGAACTAAGCAGCCACACTCCTGTTCTTATAGAGCTTGTTGTCCTGGTGGTCTCCAGGAGGAGCTGGGCATTGAACAAGAAACGACAGCACTCAGTGTGGACACATGGAGTGTAACTGAGCTGCAGAGAAATGTAGGGTGTTGGGAAAGCATGGGACCAGGGACCTGAATTTGATTTTCTACAGGGACACATCTCTACAAAGGGGGCATTCAAGGACAAGGGGACCTTAGTATGGGCATGCATGTCCAAGTTGGGGAGATGGGGAGAGTATTCCAGACAGAACTGCAAGTGGGCAGGCCCCAGGGCAGCAGACAGTTTGGTGTGGGAGACTTTAAAGGAAGGCCAGGGTGGCCGGGCACAGTGGCTCACACTTGTAATCCCAGCTCTTTGGGAGGCCAAAATGGGCGGATCACCTGAGGTCAGCAGTTAGGTGGGTGTGGTGGTGGGTACCTGTAATCCCGGCTACTCGGGAGGCTAAGGCAGGAGGCTGAACCTGAAAGGTGGAGGTTGCAGTGAGCTGAGATTGCACCACTACACTCCAGCCTGGGCAACAGAGTGAGACTACATTTCAAAAAAAAAAAAAAAAAAAAAGGAATGCCAGGGTGGCCAGGGCAGAGAGGGAGGGTGAGAGAGACACAGGTGAGGGTGAGACTGGAGAGGTGGGTAGGGACTGATCATGCAGGGCCTTGTGGGCCATTATAAAGGTTTAGGATTTTTCCTAAAGTCAGTGGGAAGCCACTGAAAGGTATAAATGGGGGGAGTGATATTATCAGAGTTGCCTTTTTAGGATCCCATGCTGGCTATTGTAAATAGATTGGATAGGAAGGGGCAAGTGTAGATTTTTGGAGATCTATTTGGGGTCCGTGCTGAAGTCCTGGCAGCAGATGAGCAGAGGGTTTTTGGCGTGCAGTGGTGGCCATTGGGGTGTAGTAAAGCGTGTGGGTTAGAGTTATATTTTGAAGGTTATTTGAATAGGAGTTAGTGATGGATTGAATGTGGGGAATGTGGGTTAAGGATGAGTAATTGGGAGACTGGAGATGCTATTAATGAAAGGGGAAAGATTTTCTTTCCACTTATTGGACTGGTTAACACATTCTCTTCCTTTAGTCCTTGGATCAGAGATTATTTCTTTTTAAAATTATTTTTATTTAAAAATAAAAAAAAATTTTTTTTGAGACAGGGTCTTGCTCTATCACCAGGCTGGAGTGCAGTGGTGTGATCATGGCTCACTGTAGCCTCAACCTCCTAGGCCCAAGTGATACTCTGACTTCATCCTCCCAAGTAGCTGAGACTACAGGTGCTATTTTTTTTTTTTTTTTTCAGGTAAAGTCTTGCTTTGTTGCCTAGGCTGGAGTGCAGTGGTGTGATCTCAGCTCGCCACAACTTCCGTCTCCTGGGTTCAAGTGATTCTCTTGCCTCAGCCTCCTGAGTAGCTGGGATTACAGGCGCGTGCCACCACGCCTGGCTAATTTTTGTATTTTAGTAGACATGGGGTTTCACCATATTGGCTAGGCTGGTCTTGAATTCCTGACCTCAAGTGATCCACCCGCCTTGGCCTCCCAAAGCGTTAGGATTACAGACGTATGCCACCATGCCCAGCCCAATTTTTGTATTTTTTGTAGAGATGGGGTTTCACCATGTTGCCCAGGCTGGTCTTGAAATCCTGAGTTCAAGCAATCTGTCTACCTTGGCCTCCCAAAGTTCTGGGATTATAGGCGTGAGGCACCTTGCCTGGCCTAGTTTTATTTTTATTTTCAGACAGGGTCTCACTGTCACCCAGGCTGGAGTGCAGGGGTATGATCTCAGCTCAGCTCAGCAACCTCTGCCACCCGGGCTCAAGTGATCTCACCTCAGCTTCCTGAGGAGCTGATACTACAGGCATGCACTACCACTCCTGGCTAATTTTTATGTTTCTGTAGAGATGAGGTCTTGCCATGTTACCCAGGCTGATCTGCAACTCCAAGCTGATCTCCATCGCCAACTCAAGCGATTTCCGCACCATGACCTCCTTAGTGCTGAGATAACTGGCGTGAGCCGTTGCCTGGCTTTTTATTATTTTTATAATAAAAAGGGGGTCTTCACTGATCAAATCTTATCTTCTCATTAAAGCCCATGTTGACTTCTCTATTTGAAATTGCAACCCATCCCCAGCACTTTCAATCTCCCTTCTCCCTGCTCTAGCATTACCAGTTTTCCAACATACTATATAGTTTACTTATTTGTTATGCTTTTTGTTTTTTTTTGCCTATACTCTCTGGCTAGAATGAAAACTCTGCTTCAGATACTCCACCGCATGTATCTGAGTAAAAAAAAAAAAAAAAAAAAAAAGAATGAAAACTTCCAGAGCTGGAATTTTTCTGTTTTTTTTTTCTTTTTTCTCTAATGTGTCCCAGGAGACTGGGACAGTGACTGGCACAGACTAGTCATTTAATAAATGTTTGTTAGATGAATGAATGTGCATGTATACTAATTTTTATGTTCAGGGAAAAGGAAAACAGGCCAGGAGCAGTGGCTCACGCCTGTAATCCCAACACTCTGAGAGGCCAAGGTGGGTGGATCACTTGAGATCTGGAGTTCAAGACCAGCCTGGCCAATGTAGTGAAACTCCCATATATATATATATATTTTTTTTTTGAGATGGAGTCTTGCTCTTGTTGCCCAGGCTGGGGTACAATAGTGCCATCTTGCCTTACTGCAACCTCTGCCTTCTGGGTTCAAATGATTCTCCTGCCTCAGCCTCCTGAGTATCTGGGATTATAGGTGCCCGCCACCATGCCCAGCTAAGTTTTGTATTTTTTTTTATTTATTTATTTATTTATTTATTTTTTTTTTGAGGCGGAGTCTTCACTCTGTCGCCCAGGCTGGAGTGCAGTGGCGCGATCTCGGCTCACTGCAAGCTCCGCCTCCCGGGTCCGCGCCATTCTCCTGCCTCAGCCTCCCAAGTAGCTGGGACTACAGGCGCCCGCCACCGCGCCCGGCTAATTTTTTGTGTTTTAGTAGAGACGGGGTTTCACCGTGTTAGCCAGGATGGTCTCGATCTCCTGACCTCGTGATCCGCCCGCCTCGGCCTCCCAAAGTGCAGGGATTACAGGCGTGAGCCACCGCGCCCGGCCTTTGTATTTTTTAGTAGAGGTGGGGTTTCACCATATTGGCCAGGCTGATCTCAATTCCTGACCTCAGGTGATCTGCCTGCATCGGCCTCCCAAAGTGCTGGAATTACAGGTGTGAACCATCGTGCCCAGCTGTAAAACTCCATCTTTACTCAAAATACAAAAATTAGCTGGTCGTGGTGGCAGACGCCCATAATCCCAGTTACTTGGGAGACTGAGGTGCGAGAATTGCTTGAATCCGGGAGTCAGAGGTTGCGGTGAGCCCTGCACTACATGGCACTCCAGCCTGGGTGACAAAGCAAGACTGTCTCAAACACAAAAACAAACAAACATAAACAACCAACCAAAAGAAAAGGAAAAGAAACTACTGTGTGCTAGAAGCTTGAAGAAGGGAAGCCTGCTCTTGATAACAGAAGAGATTTTCTCCATTTGAATTTCTGACTCTTGTTTCCTTTATTTTCAGGCTGTAACAGAGGAGGAAATGATTTTGAATAGCCTCTCTCTGTGTTATCATAATAAGCTAATCCTGGCCCCAATGGTTCGGGTAGGGACTCTTCCAATGAGGCTGCTGGCCTTGGATTATGGAGCGGACATTGTTTACTGTGAGGTAAGGGCCTCTGATTTTCTGGGTGCGCTTCTCTACAAGTGCACACTCCTCTTCATTTGTGTGTGGGAGTGGTCAGGAGTTAGGGGGGACAGAATGGGAATTGACTTTATAGGTGCTCACCAAAGGCTGGAGGAGATGAACATGTGTGACTCTGATGAGTCTTGTGCACCCTGCCAAGGCCCAGGAGCCTGGTAGCACGGAAGTGTTCTGGGATACCTTGGGCCGGGTGAATAGATAAGTTGCATGACGTGTCTGGGCAACACAGTGGGACCTTAACTCCATTTTAAAAAATTAAAGAGGCCTGGCACAGTGGCTTATGGCTGCAATCCCAGCACTTTGGGAGGCCAAGGCAGGCAGATCACCTGAGGTCAGGAGTTTGAGACCAGTCTGGATAACGTGGTGAAACCTTGTCTCTACTAAGAATACAAAAATTAGCTGGGCGTAGTGGTACATGCCTGTAGTCCCAGCTGCTCGGGAGGGTGAGGCAGGAGAATTGCTTGAACCTGGGAAGTGGAGGTTGCAGTGAGCCAAGATCATGCCACTGAACTCCAGCCTTGGCAACAGAGCAAGACTCCATCTCAATAATAATAATAATGATAAAAATAAAAGATAAAAAGAGACTGGGCATGGTAGCTCATGCCATAATACTAGCACTTCGGGAGGCCAAGGCAGGAGGATCACTTGAGCCTAGGAGTTTAAGACCAGCCTAGGCAATATAGTAAGACTCCATCTCTTTTTAAAAAAGTTTTGGCCAGGCGCGGTGGCTCAAGCCTGTAATCCCAGCACTTTGGGAGGCCGAGACGGGCGGATCACGAGGTCAGGAGATCGAGACCATCCTGGCTAATACGGTGAAACCCCGTCTCTACTAAAAAATACAAAAAACTAGCCGGGCGAAGTGGCGGGTGCCTGTAGTCCCAGCTACTCGGGAGGCTGAGGCAGGAGAATGGCGTGAACCCGAGAGGAGGAGCTTGCAGTGAGCTGAGATCCGGCCACTGCACTCCAGCCTGGGTGACAGAGCGAGACTCCGTCTCAAAAAAAAAAAAAAAAAAAAGTTTTTATATATTAAAAAAAATAACCCTGGTGTGGTGGCTCATACCTGTAATCCCAGCACTTTGGGAGGCTGAGACAGGAGGATTACTTGAGTCCAGGAGTTCGAGACCAGCCTGGGCAACATAGTGAAACCCTGTCTCTACCAAAAAATAAAAAAATAAAAAAGGTACAATAGAAAAAGAAAACCACTATGTAGAGAGAATGGAGGACTTAAGAGGAGATTGGGGGAAAACATACTCTTACTTGCTGGGTATGTGTGTTGGCGCATAGGAATCAATAACAGAAGACGTAAAAGAGTGAGAAAAATAGGCAAATTAAAAAGAGTATAGTGTCAGGGAAGGTAAAAGTCAGGTTTGTTAACCATGTCAGATAATGCAGAGAAATCCAGATGCAAAAAGACCAAGCAGGTATTTGATTTGAAAATTAGGCTCATGCCTATGGGAGGCTAGGTAGGAGGATTGCTTGAGCCCAGGAGTTCAAAACCAGCCCTAGCAACATAGTGAGACCTTGTTTCTTTTTTTTTTTTTTTTTTTTGAGACGGAGTCTCGCTCTGTCGCCCAGGCTGGAGTGCAGTGGCCGGATCTCAGCTCACTGCAAGCTCCGCCTCCTGGGTTCACGCCATTCTCCTGCCTCAGCCTCCCGAGTAGCTGGGACTACAGGCGCCCGCCACCTCGCCCGGCTAGTTTTTTGTATTTTTTAGTGGAGACGGGGTTTCACCATGTTAGCCCATGTTGGGATGGTTTCGATCTCCTGACCTCGTGATCCGCCCGTCTCGGCCTCCCAAAGTGCTGGGATTACAGGCTTGAGCCACCGCGCCCGGCCGAGACCTTGTTTCTTGAAAAAAAAAAGCAAGGAAGCAAGGAAGGAAGGAAGGAAGGAGGGAGGGAGGGAAAAGAAAATTAGACCACTGGAGGACAGCTCTAGTACATAGACGTGAACACTCATGGAGTTAATGGCTTGAGGAGTGAATAGCAGGTGAGGGAATAGAAGTAGGGCTGCTGACTACCCCTTCGGTTAAGGGAGGTACAGGCAGGTAGCTTGAGGTGGAGGAAGTAGGGTGAAGTGAGTTGTTTCTAGATGACTTGCATGTTTGTAGTATAAGAGGAAGGAAGGCGTTAGAAGGAAGCCTGAAGGTCAGGGCTTGGTGAGGACAGGAATCTTTTTTTTTGTTTGTTTTTTAAGACAGTATCTCACTCTGCCTTCCCAGGCTGGAGTGCAGTGGTGCAATCTTGGCTCACTGCAACGTCTGCTTCCCAGGTTCAAGTGATTCTCCTGCCTCAGCCTCCCAAGTAGCTGGGATCACAGATGCCCACCTCCACGCCTAGCTAATTTTTGTATTTTTAGTAGAGATGGGGTTTTGCCATGTTGGCCAGGCTGGTCTTGAATCCCTGACCTCAGGTAATCTACCTGCCTCGGCCTCCCAAAGTGCTGGGATTATAGGCGTGAGCTACCGCACCCAGCCTTAGGGTTGTTTTCAAGCCCTTTGGAAGTTTAGGGCCCACGATTTATGTGATTACTTCAGTATGTGACCCTCCTAATTGGGCAAGACTTGGTTTTCCTAGTAAATGTGCCCATTCCTTTCTTCCAGGGTCGTGCTCCTGTATGGAGCAGAGGAAATATGAATGAAAATGTGTTAGCATTGTTTGATGTGCTCTTCCCTGATAGAGTCAGTGTAGGTTATGAATAAACAAAGGGGTCTCTACCTATTCAGAGACCTAAGCCTTCCACCCAGACCTGTCCCCTGTGGAGAGCAGACAGGCAGGCAGGTCAGCCTGGGTTGTGTAGGTGGCTGGGACTGGGCCCCAGGGCATGGCTGACTGTGGTGTCTGGTGCCTCCTGGTGGCTCCATGGTTGTTCTGCCGGTGAGCTTTGGAGTACCAGTTGCCTGGATGTTCTTACTGGAGCGGGGGAGTTCATGTGAGGTGGCCTGTCTGTGGGATTAGATAATCAAATGACCCCACCCAGCTCACAGGACCTCGGGCATATCAGGCATGTAGGCACCTCCTTAAAAACCCCACAAAGTCACCGGGTGTGGTGGCTCACACCTGTAATCCCAGCACTTTGGGAGGCCAAGATGGGTGGATCACCTGAGGTCAGGAGTTTGAGATGAGCCTGAACAGCATGGTGAAACCCCGTCTCTACAAAAATACAAAAAATTAGCTGGACATGATGGTGCACGCCTGTAGTCCCAGCTGCTTGGGAGGCTGAGGTAGGAGAATCACTTGAACCTGGGAGGCGGAGGTTGCAGTGAGCTGAGATCGCGCCACTGCACTCCAGCCTGGGCGACAGAGTAAGACTCCGTCTCAAAACAAAACAAAACAAACAACCCACAAAGTCCTCAGCATCTGGAGGATGAGCCAATCTGTAAAAGTCAAGGGAGCAGTAGTCTTTCTGCATCAGGGTCTGCCAGGAATTTTTGAGGAGTGATGACAGTTTTTTGGGAGGTGCTGCAGAGGCCGCGTTCCTGTTTCTTTTTATAAGAATGGTGGGATTTGGTGTTCCAGTCTGTGAAGAGACACTGACCTGTTAGACCTAAACTTCTTAGTAAGTAGGATCAAGGGAAAAGGCAGTGTTCTTAAGAGGCCCAGAGTCCCACAGTCCAGAGGCCCACAAATGATTGATTTAGGCTATGCACAGTAGCTCATGCCTGTAATCCCAGCACTTTGGGAGACCGAGGCGGGCAGATCACCTGAGGTCAGGAGTTTGAGAGTAGCCTGGCCAACATGGTGAAACCCTGTCTCTACTGAAAATACAAATTTAGCCGAGCATGACGGTGCATGCCTGTAATCCCAGCTACTTGGGAGGTTAAGGCAGGAGAATCGTTTGAACCCGCAAGGCAGAGGTTGCAGTGTGCCCAGTGCACCATTGCACTCCAGCCTGGGCGACAAGAGCGAAACTCTGTGTCAAAAAAAAAAAAAAAAAGAGAAATGAGTGATTTTTTTAAAAGTTTTTTTTTTCTTATTGTGACAAAAAACATTTAAGATTTACTGTCTTAACCATTTGTAAGTGTACTGTTCAGTAGTGTTATGGAGATTCACATTGTTGTGAAACAGATCTCCGGAACTTTTTCATCTTGTGAAACGGAAACCCTGTAGCCATTAAACAGCAATTCCCCCATTCCCCCTTTCCCAGCCACTGGTAACTCTCATTCTACTTTCTGTTTCTATGAATTTGACGACTTTAGATACCTTATATAAGTGGAATCATGTAGTATTTATTGTTTGTGACTGGCTTATTTCCCTTAGCATAATGTTGTCAAGGCTGACCTATGTTATGTTATAGCATGTGACAATATGATTTCCTTCCTTTTTTTTTTTTTGAGACGGAGTCTTGCATTGTTGCCCAGGCTGGAGTGCAGTGGCACGATCTCGGCTCACTGCAAGCTCCACCTCCCGGGTTCACACCATTCTCCTGCCTCAGCCTCCTGAGTAGCTGGGACTACAGATGCCCGGCTAATTTTTTTTTTTTGTATTTTTAGTAGAGACGGGTCTTGTTAGCCAGAATGGTCTCATCTCCTGACCTCGTGATCCGCCCACCTTGGCCTCCCAAAGTGTTGGGATTACAGGCGTCAGCCACCACTCCTGGCTGATTTCCTTCCTTTTTAAGGCTGAATAGTACTCTATTGTATGTATATATCACGTGTGGTTTATCCATTCATCCATTAATGGCCATTAGGTTGCTTCTATCTCTTGCGATTGTGAATAATGCTGCTGTGAACATGGGTGTACGAATAATCTCTTTGAGACCCGGCTTTTAATTCTTTTGATTATATATCCGGAATTGGGATTGCTAGATCATATGGTAGTTCTATTTTTAATTTTTTGAGGACCCTCCATACTGTTTCTTATAACCATAATGGCTGCATCATTTTACAGTCCCACTAACAGCACACAAAGCTTCTGGTTTCTCTACATCCTCAGAAATGCTTGTTTGTTTGTTGTTTTTGAGACAGTCTTATCCTGTCGCCCAGGCTGGAGTGCAGTGACATGATTGATCATAGTTCATTCCAGCCTGGAGCTCCTGGGCTCAAGGGATCCTCCTGCTTCAGCCTCCTGAGTAGCTGGGACTACAGGCTTTTGCCACCACACCTGGCTAATTTTATTTTATTTATTTATTTATTTATTTATTTATTTATTTATTTAATACAGAGTCTTGCCCTGTCGCCCAGACTGGAGTGCCATGGCGTGATCTCAGCTCATTGCAACCTCTGCTTCCTCGGTTCAAGCAATTCTTGTGCCTCAGCCTCCTGAGTAACTGGGATTACAGGCGTATACCACCACATCTGGCTAATTTTTGTATTTTTGGTAGAGATGGTGTTTTGCCATGTTGAGCCACCATGCCCAACCACGTCTGGCTAATTTTAAAATCTTTTGTAGGCCGGGCGCGGTGGCTCAAGCCTGTAATCCCAGCACTTTGGGAGGCCGAGACGGCGGATCACGAGGTCAGGAGATCGAGACCATCCTGGCTAACACGGTGAAACCCCGTCTCTACTAAAAATACAAGAAAAATTAGCCGGGCGAGGTGGTGGGCGCCTGTAGTCCCAGCTACTCGGGAGGCTGAGGCAGGAGAATGGCGTGAACGCCGCGGGGCGGAGCTTGCAGTGAGCCGAGATCGCGCCACTACACTCCAGCCTGGGGCACAGAGCAAGACTCCGTCTCAAAAAAAAAAAATAAATAAATAAAATAAAATCTTTTGTAGAGATAGGATTTTGCTGTGTTGCCCAGGCTGGTCCCAAACAGGTGGCCTCAAGTGATCCTCTCGCCTGGGCCTCTCAAAGTGCTGGGATTGGCTGGGTGCAGTGGCTCACGCCTGTAATCCCAGAACTTTGGGAGGCCGAGGTGGGTGGATCTCGAGGTCAGGAGTTTGAGACCAGCCTGGGCAACATGGTGAAACCCCATCTCTACAAAAATACAAAAATTAGCCGGGCGTGGTGGTGCGCGTCTGTAATCCCAGCTACTCGGGAGGCTGAGAATTGCTTGAACCCATGAGGCACAGGTTGTAGTGAGCCGAGATCACGCCATTGCACTCCAGCTCTGGGTATCAGAGCAAGACTGTGTCTCAGGAAAAAAAAAAAAAGGTGCTGGGATTACAGGTGTGAGCCACCGTGCCCGGCCCACTTACTGTTTTTCCGATGGTAGCCATCCTAATGGGTATGAGGTGATACTTCATTGTGGTTTATTTCTCTGATTAGTGATGGTTAGTGATGGTGAATATATTTTTATATGCTTTTTTGGCCATTTGTATGTCATATTCACCCAGAATAGGGAATTTTTAAAAAACAAAAAAAAATTAAAAATTATTTATTTACAAAGAAATAATTTCTTTCTTTCTTTTTTTTTTTTGAAACGGAGTCTGTCTCTATTGCCCGGGCAGGAGTGCAGTGGCATCATCTCAGCTCACTGCAACCTCCATCTCCTGGGTTCAAGCAATTCTCCTGCCTCGGCCTCCCAAGGAGCTGGGACCCCACGCCTGCTTAATTTAGGTATTTTTGGTAGAGACAGGGTTTTGGCATGTTGGCCGGACTCGTATTGCGCTCCTGGCCTCAAGTGATCCTCCTGCCTTGGCCTCACAAAGTGCTGGGATTACAGGCTTGAGCCACTGCACCGGGTCTGAGGTCTTGTAAAAAATCAATTAATCATAGATGTTTTGATTTATATCTGGACTCTCATTTCTGTTTTGCTGGTCTGTATGTCTACCTGTATGCCAGTACCACAGCCTTTTTTTTTTCTTTCTTCTTACTGGTGAATTGAGGACACAACACAGTCTTGATTATTGTAGCTTGGTAGATTTTAAGATCGGGAAGTATACATTCTCCAACTTTGTTCTTCTCTTTCAAGATTGTTTTGTCTAATCTGGGTTTTTTGCATTGCTATATGAATTTTAGGATCAGCTGGTCAATTTCTGCCAGAAAGGCAGCTGGGATTTTGATAGAGTTTGCATTGGATCTGTAGATTAGTTTAGGGATTATTGCTGTCATAACAATATTTAGTATTCCAGTCCATGAACATGAGATGTCTTTATTTAGGTATTCTTTAATTAATTAATTTTTTTTTTTTTTTTTTTTAGATGAGGTCTCACTCTGTTACTCAGACTGAAGTACAGTGGCATGATCTCAGCTCACTGCAACCCCTGCCTCCTGGGCTCAAGCCATCCTCCTGCCTCAGCCTCCTGAGTAGATGGGACTATAGCCATGCACCACCCCACATGGCTAATTTTTGTATATTTTTGTAGAACTGGGGTTTTCACCGTGTGGCCCATGCTGGTCTCGAACTCCTGATCTCAAAGTGATCTGTCTGCCTAGGCCTCCCAAAGTGCTGGGATTAAAAGCATGAGCCATTGGGCTGGGTCAGATCTTCTTCAATTTCTTTCAATAGTGTTTCATAGTTTTCAGTATGTGAGTCTTATACTTCTTTTTTTGAATTATTTCTTATGTGTTTTATTTTTATTTATTTTTTATTTTTTGAGACACAGTCCCACTCAGTTGCTCAGGTTGAAGTGCAGTGGCGCAATCTTGGCTCCCCGCAACCTCCGCCTCCCGGGCTCAGGCCATTCTCCTGCCTCAGCCTCCCGAGTAGCTGGGATTACAGGTGCCCACCACCATGCCCGGGTAATATTTATGTTTTTAATAGAAACAGGGCTTCACCATGTTGGCCAGGCTGATCTTAAACTCCTGACCTCAGGCAGTCTGCCTACCTCGGCCTCCCAAAGTGCTGGGAATATAGGTGTGAGCCACTGTGCCCAGCCGTTTTATTCTTTTAGCTGTTATTACAAATGGAATTTCTTAATTTCAGTTTTGGATTGTTCATTATATAAAATATAATTGATTTTTGTGTATTGATCTTGTGTCCTTGACCTTGCTGAACTTGTTTATTAGCATGTATTTTCTCTTTCTGTCTCTCTGTGTCTCTAGTGTGTGTGTGGGTGGGGGAAACTTCCATAGGCTTTCTATATACAAGATCACATCGGCCCGGCGTGGTGGCTCACACCTGTAATCCCAGCACTTTGGGAAGCTGAGGTGGGTGGATCACCTGTGGTTGGGAGTTTCAGACCAGCCTGGCCAACATGATGAAACCCCGTCTCTACTAAAAAAAAATACAAAAAATTAGCCAGGCATGGTGGTGGACGCCTGTAATCCCAGCTACTAGGGAGGCTGAGGCAAGAGAATCGCTTGAATCCAGGAGGCAGAGGTTGCAGTGAGCCGAGATCGTGCCACTGCACTCCAGCCTAGGCAACAAGCGCGAAACTCCGTCTTAAAAAAAAAGCAAGAAAAAGATCACATCATCTGCAAATATAGTTTTACTTTTTCCTTTCTTTTTTTTTTTTTTTTTTTGAGACGGAGTCTGGCTCTGTCGCCCAGGCTGGAGTGCAGTGGCCGGATCTCAGCTCACTGCAAGCTCCGCCTCCCGGGTTCACGCCATTCTCCTGCCTCAGCCTCCCGAGTAGCTGGGACTACAGGCGCCCGCCACCTCGCCCGGCTAGTTTTTTGTACTTTTTAGTAGAGAAGGGGTTTCACCGTGTTAGCCAGGATGGTCTCGATCTCCTGACCTCGTGATCCGCCCGTCTCGGCCTCCCAAAGTGCTGGGATTACAGGCTTGAGCCACCGCGCCCGGCCCCTACTTTTTCCTTTCTAATGTGAATGCCTTTTATTTTATTTTATTTTTCTGCTTAATTGTCCTGGCTGGAACTTTCTTTTCTTTTTTTTTTTTTGAGACGGAGTTTTGCTCTTGTTGCCCAGGCCGTGGACTGGAGTGCAATGGCATGATCTCGGCTCACTGCAACCTCCGCCTCCTGGGTTCAAGTGATTCTCCTGCCTCAGATTTCCGAGTAGCTGGGATTACAGGCATGCACCACTATGCTCGGCTAATTTTTGTATTTTTAGTAGATACAGAGTTTCACGATGTTAGTCAGGCTGGTCTTGAACTCCTGAGCTCAGGTGATCCACTGCCTTGGCCTCTCAAAGTGCTGGGATTACAGGCATGAACCACTGTGCCCAGCCTGGAACTTTCAATATAGTGTAGATTATAAGTGACAAGAGTAGATATACTTGTTTAGTTCCTGTTCTTAGGGGGAAAGCTTTGTTTTTCATCATTTAATATGTTGTTAGCTGTGGGTTTTTCATAGATGCCTTCAGCAAGTAAAGAAAGTTTTTTTCTATTCCTAGTTTGTTGAGTGTTTTTATCATGAAAGAGTGTTGGATTTTGTCAGAAAATTTTTGTGTTTATTGAGAAGATCATGTGGTTTTTGCTTTTTATTCCATTGATATGGTGCATTATATCAGTTGATTTTTGGGTTTTACACCAACCGGGGATAAATCCTACTTGGTCATGGTATAGAATCTTTTTATGTGTTGCTGGACTTGGCTTGCTAGTATTTTGTTATGGATTTTTTGTTTTTGGTCTTTATGAGAAATATTGATTATTATATTTCTTTTCTTGTGATGCCTTTGGTTTTGGTACCAGGGAAATGTTGGCCTCAATTAATGAGTTTGAAAGTGTCAGCTGGGTGCAGTGGCTCACACCCGTAATTCCAGCACTTTGGGAGGCGAAGGTGGGTGGATCACGAGGTCAGGAATTCGAGAACAGCCTGGCCAACATGGTGAAACCCTGACTGTACTAAAAATACAAGAAAAGATTAGCTGGGCGTGGTAGTGCACACCTGTAATCCCAGATACTTCGGAGGCTGAGGCAGGAGAATTTTTTGATTCTGGGAGGCAGAGATTGCAGTGAGCTGAGATTGAGCCGCTGTACCCCAGCCTGGGTGACAGAGTGAGACTCTGTTTCAAAAAAAAGAAAGTGTTACCTCTTTTTCTGTTATTTGGAAGAGTTTGTGCAGGATTGGTCCTTTAATCATTTGGTAGAATTTACCGGTAAGGCATTTGGTCCTGAGCTTTCCTTTGTGGGAAACTTTATTTTTAAAAATTTTTTTTTTTTTTTTTTTTGAGACGGAGTCTCGCTCTGTCGCCCAGGCTGGAGTGCAGTGGCCGGATCTCAGCTCACTGCAAGCTCCGCCTCCCGGGTTCACGCCATTCTCCGGCCTCAGCCTCCCGAGTAGCTGGGACTACAGGCGCCCGCCACCTCGCCCGGCTAGTTTTTTGTATTTCTTAATAGAGACGGGGTTTCACCCTGTTAGCCAGGATGGAAAAATTTTTTTGAGATGGAGTCTCACTTTGTTGCCCAGCAGGCGGGAGTTCAGTGGTGTGATCTCGTCTTACTGCAACCTCCGCCTCCCAAGTTCATGCGATTTTCCTGCCTCAGCCTCCTGAGTAGCTGGGATTACATGTGCCCACCACCACACCTGGCTGATTTTTGTATTTTTAGTAGAGACGGGGTTTCATCATGTTGGCCAGGCTGGTCTTGAACTCCTGACCTCAGGTGATCCGCCCTCCTTGGCCTCCTGAAGTGCTAGGATTACAGGCGTGAGCCACAGTCCCTGGCCTGGGAAACTTTTTAATTTTAAAATGTACTCTTATTTTCAAAATTTTAGATTCAGGGGTGTATATGAGGATTTGTTACAAGGGCACCATGTGTGATGCTGAAGCTTTGGGCTTCTATTGATCCTGTCACCCAGATAGTGAACATAATACCCAATAGGATGTTTTTCATCGCTTGCCCCCTCTCTGCTTCCTGCCTTCCGAAGTCTCCAGTATCTGTTGTTCCCATCTTTATGTTCGTGTGTACCCAATGCTTAGCTCCCGCTTATAAGTGAGAACATATGTTATTTGGGTTTGTTTCTGTATTAATTTGCTTAGGATAATGGTTGCCAGCTGCATCTATATTGCTGTAAAGTACATGATTTCATTCATTTTTTTTTTTTTTTTTTGAAACGGAGTCTCCCTCTGTTGCCCAGGCTGGAGTGCAGTGGCATGATTTCAGCTCACTGTAGCCTCCGCCTCCCGGGTTCAAGCAATTCTGCTGTCTCAACCTCCCCAGTAGCTGGGATTACAGGCCCGTGCCACCACGCTCGGCTAATTTTTGTTGGCATAAGCCAACTGTGCCCAGCATTAATTTCTTGTTTTAGGTCTGTTCCCATTTTTTATTTCTTCAGTCAGATTCAGTAGTGTGTGTCCATTTCATGTAGGTTATCTAATTTTTTGGCATACAATGGTTTATATTATTTCCTTATAATCCTTTTTATTTCTTTAAGATCAGAAGTAATGTTTTCTCTCTCATTCTGATTTTATTTATTTATTTTTTTTGAGATGGGATCTTGCTCTGTTGCCAGGCTGGAGTGCAGTGGCGCCATCTCGGCTCACTACAACCTCCGCCTCCTGGGTTCAAGCGATTCTCCTGCCTCAGCCTCCCAAGTAGCTGGGATTACAGGCACACGCTACCACACCCAGCTAATTTTTGTATATTTAGTAGAGATGGGGTTTCACCATGTTGCCTGACCTCATGATCCGCCCACCTCAGCCTCCCAAAGTGATGGGATTACAGGCGTGAGCCACCGCGCCTGGCCTCTCTCATTCTGATTTTAATAATTTGAGTCTTCTCTCTTTTTTTCCACTGGTAGTCTAGCTAAGAGTTTGTCAGTTTTGTAGATATTCTCAAATAACAAAGTATTTTTGTTGTTGTTGTTGTTGTTGTTGTTGTTTTTTCGCGAGATGGAGTCTTGCACTGTCGCCCAGGCTGGAGTGCAGTGGCGCGATCTCAGCTCACTGCAACCTCTGCCTCCTGGGTTCAAGCAATTCTCCTGCCTCAGCCTCCTGAGTAGCTGGGATTACCACCATGGCCAGCTAATTTTCGTATTTTAGTAGAGATGGGGTTTCACTATGTTGGCCAGGGTGGTCTTGAACTCCTGACCTCAAGTGAGCTGCCTGCCTCGGCCTCCCAGAGTGCTGGGATTAGACATGAGCCACCGTGTCCAGTGTGTTTTCTTTTTAAGACAGGTGTCGGCCAGGCGCGGTGGCTCAAGCCTGTAATCCCAGCACTTTGGGAGGCCGAGACGGGAGGATCACGAGGTCAGAAGATCGAGACCATCCTGGCTAATACGGTGAAACCCTGTCTCTACCGGGCGAGGTGGCGGGTGCCTGTAGTCCCAGCTACTTGGGAGGCTGAGGCAGGAGAATGGCGTAAACCCGGGAGGCGGAGCTTGCAGTGAGCTGAGATCCGGCCACTGCACTCCAGCCCGGGCGACAGAGCGAGACTCTGTCTCAAAAAAAAAAAAAAAAAAAAAAAAGACAGGTGTCACTCTGTTGGCCAGGGTGGTATGCAGTGGCACAATGACAGCTCACTGCAACCTTGACCATCTGGGCTTAAGTGATTCTCCTGCCTCAGCATCCCATGTAGCTGGGACCACAGGCACATGCCACCACGCCCAGCTGTTTTAAAAATTTTTTGTAGAGACAAGGTCTCACTTTGTTGCCCAGGCTGGTCTTGAACTCCTGAGCTCAAGCAATCCTCCCGCTTCAGTTTTCTAAAGTGTAGGGATTACAGACGTGAGCCATCATGTCTGGCCAGAGTTTGTTGTTGTTTGTTTGCTTAGTGACTATTCTGAACTAATTTTGTAAGGCCTGTGTTCTTTGCCATGTGTGGCCTATAAAGTTCTCCTGGGTTAGCTTAATTGTTAGCTAATGTTTGGACAGAGATTTCTGTAAATACTTGGAACCAATAAACTTCCCAATCTTTGATGTGATACATGTCTTACGTTTTCCTGTTCCACTCCCTACCAAAGCTCAGTTTGGCTACTGAATTTATTTTTATAAGCACAGGCCATTCAGTCCTTCCTACTTGTCCACTTGCCTTGTTGCCTGTCCCTGCAACTAGGATGACTGGCTACCGGGACTCTGAGTTGGGCTCTGCCCATCCCTTGGGATGCCACACTGATTTATGGGGGTTGGATGTCAACCATATCCGAACTGCTTGGTTGTGGTGATTTGTTTGTTCAGGCCTAGTGGGCATCAGATATTTGATGACCTGAATACTGCATGGAGAGAATGGCCACAGAAACACCTAGAGCATTTCTTAACCTGATGGTGGGTATGCTGGGGTAAGTCCCATGGACACTATGGGGATTCTTTCGCCATTGTCCCTAGGTACTCCCATGAGTGAGTAGGAGGTCATTGTGCTCACCTGGCTGGGGTTGTGACCTGCTGGGGCTCACAGGGAGTCAGTGTGGGGGTTAGTACTAGGAGTGAGTGCCTCTTCTTTTCTTTTCTGGACCCCCAGAATCCATGGGCATGAACTTCTGGGCAGTGTGACAGGTGTGTGCTGAGATTATGATAGAGCAAAGCAGAACAGTCTTGTCTCCAATTAAGAATTAGAGAATCTCAGTGCTCCGGCAGATAGGAGATTTTCCTCCATTTTTGTGATGTGATTTTGAAGAAACCCCCCTTTTTCTTTCTTTCCTGAGTCTGAGTATCTCCAGAGTTGAGCACCTCACCCTTTTCATTTCCACATAGTGTGACCCATGTTGGATAGAGGTTTTAGACTTTTCTTTCCTGTGTTCATCTCAGATCTTCCTCCCTTTGCTTCTATTCACTGGTTCCAGTTTTGTTCTTGGATGTTTCTTAGGAGCCCTTCAATGCCTGCCCTTTGCTTAGGGATAGGTGGGATATTCTTTGATGGGGTGAACTTCTGCTGAGACCAGTAGGTGAGAAAAATTTCCAGGTAACTACATCCTGGATGATTATCGTCTTTCTGGCTAAGTGGTTCATTCATTCTAGGCTCCAAACATCTCCAAGTTTCCTGGGAAGAGCAGCTAATTTAGGGTAGCTCACTCTGGCTCCTGCTTGCCATACTTGGGTGGGGAGGATAGCACTACATGTCCCAAAAGCTGTGGTTTATTGTTGGTAGTAGGGCGACTGGCCAAGCGATCCTCATTGGGTGTGTGATGAAAATCCTTCATGCCCAGAGCCTACATGTTCAGGACTGACAAGCGTCCTCTGATTCCTCTGCAGGAGCTGATCGACCTCAAGATGATTCAGTGCAAGAGAGTTGTCAATGGTGAGTACAGATCTGGCTTCAGACTGATGCATGTGCCCTGCTGGGCTCAAGCAGCACTGCCACTGCCCTTGCCTGGGGTGAAAGTGTCTTGCCTGGCTTCATTGAGTAATTTTGTAGATCAGATGCTCCCTTGAGAGCAGTCACTGATCTCCAGAGGCCATGACAAAAAGCCTGATGTGAAACGGGCTAAGAGTGCCTTTCACTCACAGGCTTGCTGGCATAGAAATCACCATGTATTATAGCATAGGAGGAACTCTAGGAGCTTTGGAGTCAGGATGGCTTTAGCATTGGCCCTGGCTTGGCCACTTGCTAGGTGTGTGACCTTGGGCAGGCCATATGACCTCTGTCTGCCTCAGTTACTTTATCTGTAAGATGAAATCATAGTCTTTGCTTTACTGAAATCATAGGGTTGGAGTGAGGACCAAATAAGATAAGGTACATGTAAGTGCTGTGGACACCCTGTGCTCTGTGCAAATATGATTGTGATGAATTGTAGTTTTGCTGATACTTTATTGATGAGGCTGATTCTGCTTTGATTAGAGTTGTGGTATATTCCTTGAGGTTTTTGATACATATGTATATGCTCGTGAAATCCTTTTTTTTTTTTTTTTTTTGAGATGGGATCTCCCTCTATTCGGAGTGCAATGGCACAGTCTTGGTTCACTGCAACCTCTGCCTCCCAGGTTCAAGCAATTCTCCTGCCTCAGCCTCCCAAGTTGCTGGGATTACAGGGGCATGCCACCACACCCAGCTAATTTTTGTATTTTTAGTAGAGAAGGGGTTTCACCATGGTGGCCAGGCTGGTCTTGAACTCCTGACCTCATGATCCACCTGCCTTGGCCTCCCAAAGTGCTGGGATTACAGGTGTGAGCTGCCACACCTGGCTGAATTGTTTTAAATGTATATATTTTTTTCTGTGTGATAAAAAATTCAATATTACAGATCTGTATAACCTAGAAAATGAAAATCCTCCATAATCCTCTACCTAAAGAGGTAATCAGAAAGAGAAATAATGTATGTTTTTCTATACATATAGTAAATAATGTGTGTGTACAAAATATGACATGTTTATCCCTCTTCTAGGTCAAAGATAAGGAGAAAAAATTGTATCTGTATCTATATCTATATCATCTATCTCTCCACCCCATGAGATCATACAACACATGTTGTTTTGCCATTTGCTTATCTACTAGGTCATTTGCCCATGTCAGTACCTAGGGGCAACTATGTCAGAATTGATTTTACCAGAGCCTTAACAGGGGTTCCCAGTGTTTTGCTGTTATAAACAGAGTTGCATTATAAATACGCAAAGATTTTGTGGTTCTTCTCTCACACATCTTACTGCCAGTCATGAGCTGTCGTTGTCAGTGATCACTTTGATTACCTCTCTCAACATGTCACGCCTTTACCCCACCCTAAAAACCTTCTCATCTGTTTAGTGCTGGGATGATAATAACACCGTCCATGTATGGAAATGCTTTAAGTGCGTCAAAGATCTCATTTATTTCTAAAGACAGCCTTTGAGGTAGGCATATTCTCCCATCTGCCATGTTCAGTCTTTTTCATGTCTAGTGATCTTTGAAAGGTAATAATGGTCGCAACTATTTGTGGAGCTTCTTTAGGAAGCTGACAGATAAAATACAGTTGCTTCTCATTATGCACAGTTGTTGTTTCTGTAAAGTTGCTTTAAACATCAGATGAGCAGATACTGAACCACTGACCCTGGGGGAAACAAAGGTTTAGGTTTGTGCAAACCTCTGGTCATACTTTCATCAACTCGTCAGTCCATAACTTTTGTTATGTGTTTCTTTGTTTTTGTTTGGTTTCTTTTTTGTGACCAGGTCTCACTCTATTGCCCTGGCTGGAGTGTAGTGGTGTGAGCATAGATCACCGCAGCCTCAAACTCCTGGGCTCAAATGATCATCCTGCCTCAGCCTTCCAAGTAGCTAGGACTTCAGGTGCACACCTTCATGCCCAGCCAATTTTTAAATTTTTTGTAGAGATGGGGTTCTTGCTGTGTTCCCCAGCTGGTCTCAAACTCCTGGCCTCAAGTGATCCCCCTGCCTCAGCCTCCCAAAATACTGGGATTACAGGACTGAGCCATCACACCAGCCATGTGTTTCTGTTTAAAGGCATATTATTTAATATATACCATTGATTCGCTAACATTGAACTCCCTAACATGGGTAATTGTGCTATAATTTCAGGCCTAAACAAAGCTTATTCAAGATGTATATTTTCTCCGTAAGGCCCATGACAGTCTTCTTGTGCTTAGGAACATTAGACAGCATTTCAGCAGTATGGTTGGGACCATTTTATTTTATTTTTTTTGAGATGCAGTCTCACTCTGTAGTCCAAACTAGAGTGCAGTGGCGCGATCTTGGCTCACTGCAACTCCGCCTTCCCAGCTCAAGAGATACTTGTGCCTCAGCCTTCCAAGTAATTGGGACTACAGGTATGCACCACCACACCCAGCTAATTTTTTGTGTGTGTGTTTCAGTAGAGACTGAGTTTTACCATGTTGCCCAGAGTGGTTTCGAACTCCCTGACCTCAGGTAACCCACCTGCCTTGGCCTACCAAAGTGCTGGGATTACAGGTGTGAGCCACCGCACCTGGCCACTTGGGACCATTTTAAACAGTGAGATCACCAACAAAAAGCATAAACATGCAGAAATGTGGCATGAAATATACCACAAAAGGGCCACTTGTTGACAGTATGAGAGCTGAAGGGAGAAGACAGAGCATCACCTTGTTTGACCTCAGCTGGGAACATGCACAACGGGCAACTCAAAACTTTCACCACTCTGTTCCTGTCGTTGGATGACCATGAAAACATCACAAGTATTGATTTTGGGGTCACGAATAAATGTTAGCAAATAAGCACATTTGCAAATATGCAACTATGAATAGTATAGGAGACTGATGTTATATAGTAACCTTCCACTAGCAGCACCTGTCTCACTGTAAGTAAATAGTAAATTTGCTGAACTTCAGAGTGATGTTTTCTGGGAAAATTTGGGCCAAAACTGAAACAGACAAACATTTTTTTTTTTGAGACAGAGCTTCCCTCTGTTGCTCAGGCTGGAGTGCAGTGGCACAATCTCAGCTCACTGCAACCTCTGCCTCCCAGGTTCAAGCGATTCTCCTGCCTCAGCCTCTTGAGTAGCTGGTATTACAGGCACCCTCCACCATGCCCAGCAATTTTTTGTATTTTTAGTAGAGATGGGGTTTTGCCATGTTGGCTAGGCTGGTCTTGAACTCCTAACCTCACGTGATCCACCTGCCTTGGCCTCCCAAAGTGCTGGGATTACAGGCGTGAGCTACTGCTACGTATGTACATTTTGTTTCAACTTTTTTTTTCCCCCAAGACGGAGTCTTGCTCTGTCCCCCAGGCTGGAGTGCAATGGCGCAATCTTGGCTCACTGCAGCCTCTGCCTCCCGGGTTCAAGATTCTCCTGCCTCAGCCTTCTGAGTAGCTGGGATTACAGGCACGCCCTACCACGTCCGGCTTATTTTTGTATTCTTAGTAGAGACGGGGTTTCACCATGTTGGCCAGGCTGGTCTCGAACTCTTGACCTCATGATCTGCCTGCCTCGGCCTCCCAAAGTGCCGGATTACAGGTGTGAGCCACCATACCCGGCCCTGTTTTAACATTTTAAACACAGCAAAATGTTAACCACCATTCGGAAAAAGTGCATTAAACACAAACATGCAGTTGAACAAGTAATTGCAAAACGAACAACCATCACCCAGGTCAGGAAATAGACCATTGTCATCATCACAGAAGCCTCCCATGTGCATAGTTATTTTTGGTAAGAATGGTATACATTTAGGATCTCTTTCCCCTCCAAGCTTATACTCTGGCCGTGTTTTCTTCCAGGACTTAGGCTAGGGTTGAATTTGCATCTTCATTGAGTGACGCTATGTGTTTGTGTTTTCTTGCAGAGGTGCTCAGCACAGTGGACTTTGTCGCCCCCGATGATCGAGTTGTCTTCCGCACCTGTGAAAGAGAGCAGAACAGGGTGGTCTTCCAGATGGTGAGAGACGCCATTGCTGCATACCCTCCCGAGTCTCACCATCCCCTGGGATTTCCCAACTCATGCCCTGTGCCAGGCCAGTGTTGAATACCTGGGGTACACTGCACAACGATGGCTTCCTGAAGATCCGCTTTTATGTTTTCCAAAGAGCCAGTCATGAGTAATTACACTATTGGAGACGGTTTATGGAAATCAAACTGTCACAGTCATGTATGCCTCTAGTCTCAAATTTAATTTACTTACTTGTAGGAATTGTCTGTTTGGCATGATTTCTCTATTGTTTTAATCCCTAGCATTGATTACTCAGATCATAGTCTTTGTTTTTATGTAGTGTATATATATTTCTCATAGAAAGAAATTAGGATTTTTCAAGAGTAGTTAAGATTTGTATTTGAGTTGTGATGACTCTATGGTGCTCTTCTGTCACTTTGGGAATTTCTTGGTACTTTTTCAGAAACATCCTGAATGATGTTTAGGTTTCTAAAAAATTGATAATAATGGGTAACCATGTGATAAAGCAAATCTAGCAAAATGTTAATTGTAGAATCTAAATGGTGAGTGTTTGAATGGTCACTATAAAATGTTTTCAAGTTTTTTATATGTTTGGGTGTAATCATAGTATTGATAACATTTTCTCAACCTTCCAAGTCCACCTTTTTCTGCTGGCAGCAAGCTAGTCTAGTGGGCTGGCTGTTTAAGAGAAAGCCAGCCTGACTCTATTATTGGTGTGTGGGGTGTGTGTGTGTGTATGTGTGTGCTGCATGGGTGTGTTTGTCAGTGCATGTGTATCTGTATCAGGGCAGTGGTTGATGCAGCCTCTTGTGTTCCCAGGGGACTTCAGACGCAGAGCGAGCCCTTGCTGTGGCCAGGCTTGTGTAAGTTCTTCCTCCGTCTTTAGCACTGCCTTTGCCTCTCCTTTGAGCTGTGAGGGTTTAATGTCCTGGTGACTTTGGAGTTGACCCACCCTTCTGCCTCCTAGCCCATTACCTTCTATTTCCAGGTTAATAGTGTCTGGTTTCCAGCCAGGCACGGTGACTCATGCCTGTAATCCCAGCACTTTGGGAGGCCAAGGCAGGTGGATCATGAGGTCAAGAGATCAAGACCATCCTGGCCAACATGGTGAAACCCTGTCTCTACTAAAATTACAAAAATTAGCCGGGTGTGGTGGTACACACCTGTAGTCCCAGCTGCTCACGAGGCTGAGGCAGGAGAATCTCTTGAACCCGGGAGGCAGAGGTTGCAGTGAGCTGAGATTGCACCACTGCACTCCAGCCTGGTGACAGAGCAAGACTCCGTCTTAAAAAAAAAAAAGAGTGTCTGGTTTCCTTCTGTTTGTGGCATCCAAGGGCTGGCCTGGAACTCATGTGTACCCTCAGTGCCTTAGATCTCAGAGACCCTCTATGCGTATTGTGGGGAGCTGTTTTTTTGTAGTTATTCATGAAACTCCCTTTCCAGGGACCCCAATGACTATGAGTCCTAAAGCTTTAAGTATCAAAGTATAGGTAAGACATATTGCTTCCTGAATTAACAAAGACAGGAAACCTGGGGAACACAGGCAGACCTCATCTCTACAGAAAATGTGGTGCATGCCAGTGGACTCAGCTACTTGGAAGGCTGACGTGCAAGGATCACTTGGGCCCAGGCTGCAGTGAGCCTCCATTGCGCCACTGGACTCCAGCCTGGGGAACAGAGTGAGACCCTGTCTCAAAAACAAAAACAAAGGCAGGAGAGTGCGCTATAGTTTGTGATAGGTTTTGAAGTTAAGACAGATCTGGTTTGGAATTCTGATTTTGCTACTTGTTAACTGTGTGACCTGAGATAAGTTACTTAACCTTAATGAGAACCTAGTTTTCTCACCTATAAAATAGTGCTACCAACCTCTGACATAGGGAAAGGTAAATGAAGTAATGTATGTAAATGTCTTTGCAGCATGTGGTACATAATGAGATCTTAGTAAGTGTTAGCTATTGTTATCATTACAAAGAGAGTGAGAGGGAACTCAGGCAGTTATTGCTGCTGATCACGGACTATTAACATGTATTAATATTTAGGTTGATGCAAAAGTAATTGCGGTTTTTGCCATTACTTTCAGTGGAAAAAACCACAATTACTTTTGCACCAACCTAATACATACCAGACAGTGCTAGAACTTCCACCAGAAGCTGTCGTCTGGGAAAGGGCTCTTAGGCTCATGTCACTTTTCTGCATTGACAAATGACTTTTACTATTTCAGCCAAGTTCAGTGTGCCCATCTAGTTATCTGATACAACTCCAAAGTAGCAAAGTCCTCTGCATCTAGCCCTTTGTAAATGTGTGCACACGTTATATCTTTTCTCTGGATTTCTGCTCAGATGAGGCAGGTGCACATTTTAGGGATGGATTTCTTTCCCATTTTTCAGCTTCTGTCATTGGGGGTTGGTGTGTTTCATAGGGTCAGGGACAGGGTAAGAGGTTCATGAGCACAGGCCCATCCATGCCTTTAATTTTACCTTCTTTGCTCTAATTCAATATTTATTACCTTTACTCCTTCATCCTTTTCCAGAGAAAATGATGTGGCTGGCATTGACGTCAACATGGGCTGTCCAAAAGAATATTCCACCAAGGTAAACTGGTTTCTTTATACTCCTAATGTGGGATGTATATTGTAGGATGTAAATGTACAATATAGGATGTACATGTACATGTAAATGTAGGATGCAGATTAAGAGGCTAACAAGACATAATTAAGTATAGTACCTAACTCTGGATTGGATTCTGTACTAGATGGGGGAAATGCTCAAAAAGATATTGTTAGATGAACTGACAAAATTAGAATAGGGACCATAGTATATTAGCTAAATATGCTGTATCAATGTAAACTTGTGAAGATGACTCTTCTGTGGTTATGTAACAGACTATCCCTATTCTTAGAGAATACATGCTGAAATATTTAGGAGTAAGGGGCTATGATATATGTAACTTACCCTCAAATGGTTTATACATATACACACACACTCATATATCACCCACACACATATATAGATTCATAGATTATATATATTTTATTATATATTATATATAAATAATATATATTGTATATGTTATGTATTATATATTACATAATATATAGGTATATTATGTTACATATGATATATATGTATTCCACATATAGTAATACATATATAATATGTAATATATAATTATTACATATATAAATATACATAATTATGTGTGTGTGTATACATATATATATAGAGAGAGAACTCATGCCCAAGTAATAAAACAATGCAAATGTATGGAGAAAAATAGAGTGGACAAGGCTGTGTCTTTTCATGAATAAAACTGAGACACATATCCCAGAAAGCCCAGAGAAGGATTATAAAGAAAAAAAGGGCTTTCCAACTTGGACCCGGCAGAATGGCTCCCGCAAAGAAGGGTGGCGAGAAGAAAAAGGGCCGTTCTGCCATCAATGAGGTGGTGACCCGAGAATACACCATCAACATTCACAAGCGCATCCATGGAGTGGGCTTCAAGAAGCGTGCCCCTCGGGCACTCAAAGAGATTCGGAAATTTGCCATGAAGGAGATGGGAACTCCAGATGTGTGCATTGATACCAGGCTCAACAAAGCTGTCTGGGCCAAAGGAATAAGGAATGTCCCATACCGAATCCGTGTGCGGCTGTCCAGAAAACGTAATGAGGATGAAGATTCACCAAATAAGCTCTATACTTTGGTTACCTATGTACCTGTTACCACTTTCAAAAATCTGCAGACAGTCAATGTGGATGAGAACTAATCGCTGATGGTCAAATACATCAAATAAAGTTATAAAATTGAAAAAAAAAAAAAAAAAAGGGTAAACAACTGAGACATACGTTTAAAAAAAAGAGAGGAGGCTGGGAGTGGTGGCTCACACGTGTAATCCTAGCACTTTGGGAGGCTGATGCAGGAGGATCACTTGATCTCAGGAGATTGAGATGAGCCTGGGCAACAGAGTAAGACATTGTCTTTATAAAAATTCTTAAAAGTTAAAAAAAAAAAAAAGGCCAGGCCTGGTGGCTCATGCCTGTAATCCCAGCACTTTGGGAGGCTGAGGCGGGCAGATCACCTGAGGTCAGGAGTTTGAGACCAGCCTGACCAACATGGTGAAACCCCATGTGTACTAAAATTACAAGCCATTAGCTGGGTGTGGTGGTGTGTGCCTGTAATCCCAGCTACTTGGGAGGCTGAGGCATGAGAATCGCTTGAACCTGGGAGACAGAAGTTGCAGTGAGCCGAGATCATGCCACTGCACTGCAGCCTGGGTGACAAGAGCAAAACTCTGTCTTTAAAAAAAAAAAAAAAAAAAAAAAAAGGCGGATACAGTGCGAATGTTCCCATTGTCATATCAGAAGAAATCAGACTATGGTAGCCCAGAGAAGGGAGTGGAAAGACAGCCTTTAAACTTGGAGTTTTATAGGGAAATGTGGTCCTTGGGCTGAGATTTGGGACCCTGTAAGCAGAGGGTGTGATATAAGCAGGGCCTGGGGATGAATATGAAGTAGACATAGGGAGGCGTGAGTAGCTCGATTTGACCGGAGGTTTGTCCAGTGGAAGATGATGAAGAAGAAGCGGAGTGCGGCCGGGCGCGGTGGCTCAAGCCTGTAATCCCAGCACTTTGGGAGGCCGAGACGGGCGGATCACGAGGTCAGGAGATCGAGACCATCCTGGCTAACAGGGTGAAACCCCGTCTCTATTAAGAAATACAAAAAACTAGCCGGGCGAGGTGGCGGGCGCCTGTAGTCCCAGCTACTCGGGAGGCTGAGGCCGGAGAATGGCGTGAACCCGGGAGGCAGAGCTTGCAGTGAGCTGAGATCCGGCCACTGCACTCCAGCCTGGGCGACAGAGCGAGACTCCGTCTCAAAAAAA